>NW_024061530.1:0-142114 GCF_016432855.1 Salvelinus namaycush
TCTCCCTACTAGATGGTAATATGGTCCTAGTAGACAGTATTGTAGACATCTCCCTACTAGATGGTAATAGGTCCTAGTAGACAGTATTGAAGACATCTCCCTACTAGATGGTAATATGTCCCTAGTAGACAGTATTGAAGACATCTCCCTACTAGATGGTAATAGGATCCCTAGTAACAGTATTGAAGGCCATCTCCCCTACTAGATGGTAATAGGTCCCTAGTAGACAGTATTGTAGACATCTCCCTACTAGATGGTAATAGGTCTAGTAGACAGTATTGTAGACATCTCCCTACTAGATGGTAATAGGTCCTAGTAGACAGTATTGAAGACATCTGCCCTACTAGATGGTAATAGGTCCTAGTAGACAGTATTGAAGACATCTCCCTACTAGATGGTAATAGGTCCTAGTGGACCAGTATTGTAGACATCTCCCTACTAGATGGTAATAGGTCCTAGTGGACAGTATTGAAGACATCTCCCTACTAGATGGTAATAGGTCCTAGTGACAGTATTGAAGACATCTCCCTACTAGATGGTAACAGGTCCTATGGACGTATTGAAGACATCTCCCTACTAGATGGTACTAGGTCCTAGTATAGACAGTATTGAAGACATCTCCTACTAGATGGTAATAGGTCCCTAGTGACAGTATTGAAGACATCTCCCTACTAGATGGGTAACAGGTCCTAGTAGACAGTATTGAAGACATCTCCCTACTAGATGGTAATAGGTCCTAGTGGACAGTAATTGAAGACATCTCCCTACTAGATGGTACTAGGTCCTAGTGGACAGTATTGAAGACATCTCCCTACTAGATGGTAATAGGTCCTAGTGGACAGTATTGAAGACATCTCCCTACTAGATGGTAATAGGTCCTAGTAGACAGTATTGAAGACATCTCCCTACTAGATGGTAATAGGTCCTAGTGGACAGTATTGAAGACATCTCCCTACTAGATGGTACTAGGTCCTAGTGACAGTATTGAAGACATCTCCCTACTAGATGGTAATAGGTCCTAGTGGACAGTATTGAAGACATCTCCCTACTAGATGGTAATAGGTCCTAGTGGACAGTATTGAAGACATCTCCCTACTAGGTGGTAATAGGTCCTAGTAGACAGTATTGTAGACATCTACCTACTAGATGGTAATAGGTCCTAGTGGACAGTATTGAAGACATCTCCCTACTAGATGGTAATAGGTCCTAGTAGACAGTATTGAATACACCTCCCTACTAGATGGTAATAGGTCCTAGTAGACAGTATTGAAGACATCTCCCTACTAGATGGTAATAGGTCCTAGTAGACAGTATTGAAGTCATCTCCCTACTAGATGGTAATAGACCCTAGTAGACAGTATTGTAGACATCTCCCTACTAGATGGTAATAGGTCCTAGTAGACAGTATTGTAGACATCTCCCTACTAGATGGTAACAGGTCCTAGTATACAGTATTGAAGACATCTCCCTACTAGATGGTAATAGGTCCTAGTGGACAGTATTGAAGACATCTCCCTACTAGATGGTAACAGGTCCTAGTAGACAGTATTGAAGACATCTCCCTACTAGATGGTAATATGTCCTAGTAGACAGTATTGTAGACATCTCCCTACTAGATGGTAATAGGTCCTAGTAGACAGTATTGAAGACATCTCCCTACTAGATGGTAATAGGTCCTAGTAGACAGTATTGAAGACACCTCCCTACTAGATGGTAATAGGTCCTAGTGGACAGTATTGAAGATATCTCCCTACTAGATGGTAATAGACCCTAGTAGACAGTATTGTAGACATCTCCCTACTAGATGGTAATAGGTCCTAGTAGACAGTATTGTAGACATCTCCCTACTAGATGGTAATAGGTTCTAGTAGACAGTATTGTAGACATCTCCCTACTAGATGGTAATAGGTCCTAGTAGACAGTATTGAAGACATCTCCCTACTAGATGGTAATAGGTCCTAGTAGACAGTATTGAAGACATCTCCCTACTAGATGGTAATAGGTCCTAGTAGACAGTATTGTAGACATCTCCCTACTAGATGGTAATAGGTCCTAGTAGACAGTATTGAAGACATCTCCATACTAGATGGTAATAGGTCCTAGTAGACAGTATTGAAGACATCTCCCTACTAGATGGTAACAGGTCCTAGTAGACAGTATTGAAGACATCTCCCTACTAGATGGTAATAGGTCCTAGTAGACAGTATTGAAGACATCTCCCTACTAGATGGTAACAGGTCCTAGTAGACAGTATTGAAGACATCTCCCTACTAGATGGTAATAGGTCCTAGTGGACAGTAATTGAAGACATCTCCCTACTAGATGGTACTAGGTCCTAGTGGACAGTATTGAAGACATCTCCCTACTAGATGGTAATAGGTCCTAGTGGACAGTATTGAAGACATCTCCCTACTAGATGGTACTAGGTCCTAGTAGACAGTATTGAAGACATCTCCCTACTAGATGGTAATAGGTCCTAGTGGACAGTATTGAAGACATCTCCCTACTAGATGGTACTAGGTCCTAGTGGACAGTATTGAAGACATCTCCCTACTAGATGGTAATATGTCCTAGTGGACAGTATTGAAGACATCTCCCTACTAGATGGTAATAGGTCCTAGTCTACAGTATTGAAGACATCTCCCTACTAGGTGGTAATAGGTCCTAGTAGACAGTATTGTAGACATCTACCTACTAGATGGTAATAGGTCCTAGTGGACAGTATTGAAGACATCTCCCTACTAGATGGTAATAGGTCCTAGTAGACAGTATTGAATACACCTCCCTACTAGATGGTAATAGGTCCTAGTAGACAGTATTGAAGACATCTCCCTACTAGATGGTAATAGGTCCTAGTAGACAGTATTGAAGTCATCTCCCTACTAGATGGTAATAGACCCTAGTGGACAGTATTGAAGACATCTCCCTACTAGATGGTAATAGACCCTAGTAGACAGTATTGTAGACATCTCCCTACTAGATGGTAACAGGTCCTAGTATACAGTATTGAAGACATCTCCCTACTAGATGGTAATAGGTCCTAGTGGACAGTATTGAAGACATCTCCCTACTAGATGGTAACAGGTCCTAGTAGACAGTATTGAAGACATCTCCCTACTAGATGGTAATATGTCCTAGTAGACAGTATTGTAGACATCTCCCTACTAGATGGTAATAGGTCCTAGTGGACAGTATTGAAGACATCTCCCTACTAGATGGTAATAGGTCCTAGTAGACAGTATTGAAGACACCTCCCTACTAGATGGTAATAGGTCCTAGTGGACAGTATTGAAGATATCTCCCTACTAGATGGTAATAGACCCTAGTAGACAGTATTGAAGACATGTCCCTACTAGATGGTAAAAGACCCTAGTAGACAGTATTGTAGACATCTCCCTACTAGATGGTAATAGGTCCTAGTAGACAGTATTGTAGACATCTCCCTACTAGATGGTAATAGGTTCTAGTAGACAGTATTGTAGACATCTCCCTACTCGATGGTAATAGGTCCTAGTAGACAGTATTGAAGACATCTCCCTACTAGATGGTAATAGGTCCTAGTAGACAGTATTGTAGACATCTCCCTACTAGATGGTAACCGACCCTAGTAGACAGTATTTGAAGACATCTCCCTACTAGATGGTAATAGACCCTAGTAGACAGTATTGAAGACATCTCCCTACTAGATGGTAATAGGTCCTAGTGGACAGTATTGAAGACATCTCCCTACTAGATGGTAATAGGTCCTACAGTAGTCTACAGTATTGAAGACATCTCCCTACTAGATGGTAATAGGTCCTACAGTAGTCTACAGTATTGAAGACATCTCCCTACTAGATGGTAATAGGTCCTACAGTAGTCTACAGTATTGAAGACATCTCCCTACTAGATGGTAACAGGTCCTACAGTAGTCTACAGTATTGAAGACATCTCCCTACTAGATGGTAACAGGTCCTACAGTAGTCTACAGTATTGAAGACATCTCCCTACTAGATGGTAATAGGTCCTACAGTAGTCTACAGTATTGAAGACATCTCCCTACTAGATGGTAACAGGTCCTAGTAGACAGTATTGAAGACAACTCCCTACTAGATGGTAATAGACCCTAGTAGACAGTATTGAAGACATGTCCCTACTAGATGGTAATAGGTCCTAGTAGACAGTATTGTAGACATCTCCCTACTAGATGGTAATAGGTCCTAGTAGACAGTATTGTAGACATCTCCCTACTAGATGGTAATAGGTTCTAGTAGACAGTATTGTAGACATCTCCCTACTCGATGGTAATAGGTCTTAGTGGACAGTATTGAAGACACCTCCCTACTAGATGGTAATAGGTCCTAGTAGACAGTATTGAAGACATCTTCCTACTAGATGGTAATAGGTCCTACAGTAGTAGACAGTATTGAAGACATCTCCCTACTAGATGGTAACAGGTCCTAGTGGACAGTATTGTAAACATCTCCCTACTAGATGGTAATAGGTCCTAGTGGACAGTATTGAAGACATCTCCCTACTAGGTGGTAATAGGTCCTAGTAGACAGTATTGTAGACATCTCCCTACTAGATGGTAATAGGTCCTAGTAGACAGTATTGAAGACATCTCCCTACTAGATGGTAACAGGTCCTAGTAGACAGTATTGAAGACATCTCCCTACTAGATGGTAATATGTCCTAGTAGACAGTATTGTAGACATCTCCCTACTAGATGGTAACAGACCCTAGTAGACAGTATTTGAAGACATCTCCCTACTAGATGGTAATAGGTCCTAGTGGACAGTATTGAAGACATCTCCCTACTAGATGGTAATAGGTCCTAGTAGACAGTATTGTAGACATCTCCCTACTAGATGGTAATAGACCCTAGTAGACAGTATTGTAGACATCTCCCTACTAGATGGTAACATGTCCTAGTAGACAGTATTGTAGACATCTCCCTACTAGATGGTAATAGGTCCTAGTGGACAGTATTGAAGACATCTCCCTACTAGATGGTAATAGGTCCTATAGTAGTAGACAGTATTGAAGACATCTCCCTACTAGATGGTAATAGGTCCTAGTAGACAGTATTGAAGACATCTCCCTACTAGATGGTAACAGACCCTAGTAGACAGTATTTGAAGACATCTCCCTACTAGATGGTAATAGACCCTAGTAGACAGTATTGAAGACATCTCCCTACTAGATGGTAATAGGTCCTAGTGGACAGTATTGAAGACATCTCCCTACTAGATGGTAATAGGTCCTAGTAGACAGTATTGAAGACACCTCCGTACTAGATGGTAATAGGTCCTAGTGGACAGTATTGAAGACATCTCCCTACTAGATGGTAATCGGTCCTAGTAGACAGTAATGTAGACATCTCCCTACTAGATGGTAATAGGTCCTAGTAGACAGTATTGAAGACATCTCCCTACTAGATGGTAATAGGTCCTAGTGGACAGTATTGAAGACATCTCCCTACTAGATGGTAATAGACCCTAGTAGACAGTATTGAAGACATCTCCCTACTAGATGGTAATAGGTCCTAGTGGACAGTATTGAAGACATCTCCCTACTAGATGGTAATAGGTCCTAGTAGACAGTATTGAAGACACCTCCCTACTAGATGGTAATAGGTCCTAGTGGACAGTATTGAAGACATCTCCCTACTAGATGGTAATCGGTCCTAGTAGACAGTAATGTAGACATCTCCCTACTAGATGGTAATAGGTCCTAGTAGACAGTATTGAAGACATCTCCCTACTAGATGGTAATAGGTCCTAGTGGACAGCATTGAAGACATCTCCCTACTAGATGGTAATAGACCCTAGTAGACATTATTGAAGACATCTCCCTACTAGATGGTAATAGACCCTAGTAGACAGTATTGAAGACTTCTCCCTACTAGATGGTAATAGGTCCTAGTAGACAGTATTGAAGACATCTCCCTACTAGATGGTAACAGGTCCTAGTAGACAGTATTGAAGACATCTCCCTACTAGATGGTAATAGGTCCTAGTGGACAGTATTGAAGAAATCTCCCTACTAGATGGTACTAGGTCCTAGTGGACAGTATTGAAGGCATGTCCCTACTAGATGGTAATAGGTCCTAGTGGACAGTATTGAAGACACCTCCCTACTAGATGGTAATAGGTCCTAGTAGACAGTATTGAAGACATCTCCCTACTAGATGGTAATATGTCCTAGTAGACAGTATTGAAGACATCTCCCTACTAGATGGTAACAGACCCTAGTAGACAGTATTTGAAGACATCTCCCTACTAGATGGTAATAGACCCTAGTAGACAGTATTGAAGACATCTCCCTACTAGATGGTAATAGGTCCTAGTGGACAGTATTGAAGACATCTCCCTACTAGATGGTAATAGGTCCTAGTAGACAGTATTGAAGACACCTCCCTACTAGATGGTAATAGGTCCTAGTGGACAGTATTGAAGACATCTCCCTACTAGATGGTAATCGGTCCTAGTAGACAGTAATGTAGACATCTCCCTACTAGATGGTAATAGGTCCTAGTAGACAGTATTGAAGACATCTCCCTACTAGATGGTAATAGGTCCTAGTGGACAGTATTGAAGACATCTCCCTACTAGATGGTAATAGACCCTAGTAGACAGTATTGAAGACATCTCCCTACTAGATGGTAATAGGTCCTAGTGGACAGTATTGAAGACATCTCCCTACTAGATGGTAATAGGTCCTAGTAGACAGTATTGAAGACACCTCCCTACTAGATGGTAATAGGTCCTAGTGGACAGTATTGAAGACATCTCCCTACTAGATGGTAATCGGTCCTAGTAGACAGTAATGTAGACATCTCCCTACTAGATGGTAATAGGTCCTAGTAGACAGTATTGAAGACATCTCCCTACTAGATGGTAATAGGTCCTAGTGGACAGCATTGAAGACATCTCCCTACTAGATGGTAATAGGTCCTAGTGGACAGTATTGAAGAAATCTCCCTACTAGATGGTACTAGGTCCTAGTGGACAGTATTGAAGGCATGTCCCTACTAGATGGTAATAGGTCCTAGTGGACAGTATTGAAGACATCTCCCTACTAGATGGTACTAGGTCCTAGTGGACAGTATTGAAGACATCTCCCTACTAGATGGTAATAGGTCCTAGTGGACAGTATTGAAGACATCTCCCTACTAGATGGTAATAGGTCCTAGTGGACAGTATTGAAGAAATCTCCCTACTAGATGGTAATAGGTCCTAGTAGACAGTATTGAAGACATCCTGGGGACCTGGACAAACGTTGAATACTGCAGTGGATCCGGTGTGACCTGGCTGCTCAACTAAAGCGGTCACATGTTCTATATCCTATATCTAGATCTAAACGTTTCATAACATCAGTCTGCACGCTGCACTAGCAGGGAAGAGGAGGAAGAGAGGGAGAAGAAGGAGGAAGATGAAGAAGAGGGGGAGAAGAGAGGGAGGAGGAGGAGGAATAGAGGGAGGAGGAGGAATAGGAGGAATAAGAGGAGGAGAGTAATACGGGGAGGAGAGAGAAGACAGGGAGAAGGAGGAAGATGAAGAGGAGGAATAAGAGGAGGAAGAGTGGGAAAAGAGAGAAGAGGTAGAAGGAGGAATAAGAGGAGGAAGAGCAGGAGGAGAGAGAAGAGGGTAAAGGGCATGTGTCCCCGTCGAGCGCCGATGACTCATCACAACACCTGAGACATCACGACCCTGACTGATGATGGCTTTAACAGCTCATGGCAAAAGGTCCCGGCGTTGATGTAATGTACCACGCATGGGTGTGTGTGTGTGTGTGTGTGTGTGTGTGTGTGTGTGTGTGTGTGTGTGTGTGTGTGTGTGTGTGTGTGTGTGTGTGTGTGTGTGTGTGTGTGTGTGTACACATTAGCCTTCTGTAAAAGCCCCCAGGGTTCCTTCTCTGTCCAGTATAAATATAAACATGCAAACACAGAAACAAACATCAACACGTGACACAGATGCTTGATGTCTTCAGTCTTGCAGTGAGGAGCAGGGTGGTCTATATAGACAGTGAGGAGCAGGGTGGTCTATATAGACAGTGAGGAGCAGGGTGGTCTATATAGACAGTGAGGAGCAGGGTGGTCTATATAGGCAGTGAGGAGCAGGGTGGTCTATATAGACAGTGAGGAGCAGGGTGGTCTATATAGACAGTGAGGAGCAGGGTGGTCTATATAGGCAGTGAGGAGCAGGGTGGTCTATATAGACAGTGAGGAGCAGGGTGGTCTATATAGACAGTGAGGAGCAGGGTGGTCTATATAGACAGTGAGGAGCAGGGTGGTTTATATAGACAGTGAGGAGCAGGGTGGTCTATATAGACAGTGAGGAGCAGGGTGGTCTATATAGACAGTGAGGAGCAGGGTGGTCTATATAGACAGTGAGGAGCAGGGTAGTCTATATAGACAGTGAGGAGCAGGGTGGTCTATATAGACAGTGAGGAGCAGGGTGGTCTATATAGACAGTGAGGAGCAGGGTGGTCTATATAGGCAGTGAGGAGCAGGGTGGTCTATTCAGACAGTGAGGAGCAGGGTGGTCTATATAGACAGTGAGGAGCAGGGTGGTCTATATAGGCAGTGAGGAGCAGGGTGGTCTATTCAGACAGTGAGGAGCAGGGTGGTCTATATAGACAGTGAAGAGCTGGGTGGTCTATATAGACAGTGGGGAGCAGGGTGGTGTATATAGACAGTGAGGAGCAGGGTGGTCTGTATAGGCAGTGAGGAGCAGGGTGGTCTATATAGACAGTGAGGAGCAGGGTGGTCTATATAGGCAGTGAGGAGCAGGGTGGTCTATATAGACAGTGAGGAGCAGGGTGGTCTATATAGACAGTGAGGAGCAGGGTGGTCTATATAGACAGTGAGGAGCAGGGTGGTCTATATAGACAGTGAGGAGCAGGGTGGTCTATATAGGCAGTGAGGAGCAGGGTGGTCTATATAGGCAGTGAGGAGCAGGGTGGTCTATATAGGCAGTGAGGAGCAGGGTGGTCTATATAGACAGTGAGGAGCAGGGTTGTCTATATAGACAGTGAGGAGCAGAATGAACAGTGTAATGGTGAATGTTACGTGTTAACTTGAAAACATAATGTCAAAAACAAAATGAAACATTTCCCCTGAAAATGATTAAATGATTCAACTATAAAATGTATGTGTTGATATATGTACACGGGCAAGAAAAAGTATGTGAACCCTTTGGAATGACCTGGATGTTCAATAAAGACATTAAAACATATCATTGTTTGTGTGTTATTAGTTGAAGCAGACTGTGTTTGTGTCACTGGAATTTCGTAATTATTAATTATTAATTATAATTATACATTAATTTAATCACTCAGTCTATTTTATAAGAATTTGTAAGATTCCTATTTTTCATAAAATAGATAGAGACCAGTCTTATCCAAATTAGACAGTAGTATTTATTCTCGGAGCGCGCTGCCATGAAACCACGAACAACAGTTTATATACAAAATATGCCGTCATTGGTGAATGAATCTCCTCCTCTCGACCGAGACAAAGCAACTTTAAAAGTTAATTCAAAGTTCATTCTGACCCACTAGCACACACACGACACACAACATAACTGAATTAACTCTTGATCCATCACCACTTAGCTGACAGTTCTAGTTAACAGAAAACCTGGGAATGCCCTCACTGCCTTATCTAAAACACCCCAGAGCTACGTTTCGTGGGTTCAACGATAGGTTAACGATCCTATCTGCTTACTAACCCACAACTCATTCCTCTCCAAACAAGTTGGAATGGTGTTCATTATGTTTAATTACTCCTTGTCCATGCCACATAATCCCTTCTTATGAACTCATATTGTTAATCAGATATAATAAAACAGAGTTTAAGTTTACTTAGTTACAGTTCTATTTAAAATGAGGATATTGTTTAGTCATTTCTTCATAATATTCCTAACAATCCACCCTAAAATGACTAAACAATTCATACCATCATTAAACACTAAAAGGAAACGTCAATGATATACTAGAATAAAACAAATCAATACATGTATTTACACACAATCAACTTCAATGATATACTAGAATAAAACAAACCAATACATGTATTTACACACAATCAACTTCAATGATATACTAGAATAAAACAAACCAATACATGTATTTACACACAATCAACTTCAATGATATGCTAGAATAAAACAAACCAATACATGTATTTACACACAATCAACTTCAATGACTGTTCTAACCTACATCAGAATCTTAACTCTACTTATCAGGATTTTACGTTACAATCTTCATAAAAAAAAACAGTATATACATTGAAACAAGAAACTATCTAAATTCCCTAAACATCAAATACGGTCTCCTCGTGAGTGAAAGGATCCGGATTCTTCTATCAGGTCCGGAGCCATGTATTTTAGTATTCCACTGGTCAGAGCTTAGGATTGGTCCATATATCGCCGTCGGTTGTCATCGAATACTCCGGAATCCTAGAAATGAGTATCTTTCTCACAACACCCACACAAAACTAACACATTCACACAGGTGAAGGTTGCCCAAAACACAGTAATCATGACACTTTTCCATCTTCCCAACACACTGTCAACCCAATTAGCCAGAGAAGTATCCACCCCTGAGTTCACTGCCAACTCGTGAGCTAGGGTGTGTAAACCAGCCAAGGCCTAGGCAACTGATCCATCCGGAGCCGTGTCATCGGGGACCAAACTACCTCCATACACTCCCACCCTTTTCAGCCAGTAAACATATCCAAGACCTATTCTGCCATTCATTACATCTCTGATATAATTGATGAAGCGCTGTGGATTATAATAGATATAATTGATCCAATCCACATTCTCATTGAGAGTGGAACACTAAAACATACTTGACTCTAATCCTGCCAGGATCTAATTTCTAACTTTGAACTCATCTAGTCCCCCCCTCTAATCCCAATGTTATCAATATAAACTCAATCATCAAAAGACCCAGACAGAGTACTTATTTTCTCCCGTTTAGTCAACTTCATGTCATGGTGTTGAATGAGTGTGAAAGGCATTCCCAAATGTACTAATGCACATATCCCTGTCCAATTAGCAGGTAAACTCGGCCATAACGTCATTCTCCCACACAACCACCATACGTCAGCCCTGGGCCTCCTTATCTTACTGAAATCCCCAGGTCTCAACCAACCTGTCAAATCACTCATTGTCGCATCAGTAGTAACATTCTCTGTCCTATTGCAGGTACTGACTTCCCCCACATATTTCCCAGAAGTACTATGCCAAATCAAACAGTAAACAGTCTCCCCTTGCCTCTGTGAAGATTTCAGCTTAGATTTCAGAGAAACATGTGGATATAAATAGTGCAAATCCATACAACTGTCATTATCCGGCATTCCCACTCCCTTAAATAGCATTACCATACAGGCCATTTCCCTATGTGTATCAACTCCATCAAATGGAAAGGGAATGGTTATGAACTGAGGTTCTGCTGAGGTTATGAACTGAGGTCATGAACTGAAGTTATGAACTGAGGTTATGAACTGAGGTTATGAACTGAGGTTCTGCTGAGGTTATGAACTGAGGTTATGAACTGAGGTTCTGCTGAGGCGCAAGCCTAACATTCTTCTTTCGCTACTGATCTGCTTCATATTGAATCCATTCTAACCATAAGTTAGAATCCCCATAACCAGTTTCCATCTCAATTACTTCCTTAAGATCTTTCATCTGAAGTATCCACACCGGCTCTTGGCTCTGGACAACTCCACGATCAGTATTTGCTTTGTCAGGGGCTCTGCTTGTATTCTGGCTGACTAAAGAGTTTACATCCGCTCTAACTCCTTCTACCCGGAATGGCCCTAGGTTATCAACTGATACCCTTACTTTCACTACACTCCATCTTCTTCCATACTGGGTATGTAGATTTATGTAGCCCTCTCACATGATGTGAGCTATTACCTGTTTCCATGAACTACACAGGGACTTACATAGATGTCTTCCATAATAGCTGCTCTTAGTCTTAAACTGCCAAAGAGTCAGAGGCCCCATTTGGTCTACATAGAACTCCACAGAGACATCCTTCCCAATCTCTACTCTAACTTCCTGTCAATCCAGATCAAGTGATCTCTTATGCTTGGTTAATACAAAATCCTCATTGTCTAACTATGTGTCAATATTACCCTCTGGCCTTCTTGGGGTTCATGGTGTATCAGGAATATGGCTCCCACAACCAGACAGCTCAGGATGGACCGCCCACCTATAAAGCCCCACCCTCTCCCAGAGAAAACATCATCAGCAAGAAGCCAGACACACTTTCACTTCTATGAACAAACACAGGGATGGAATGACGGGGAAAAGGAAATCTTCATCCGAGAGATGGCCCCCGGAATTCTGTTAATTCCAGTTCTCCTCTCGGACACTGTGCTTGTTCGACAGTATCAATGTGTCTTACCCTCCCGCAGTGTGATATGAATCCGGGTAGCTACTTCAGCTAGCTGTTACCAGGAGTCTTGGTATGGTCCCCCCAACAGGCCTCAGGGACTGGATTGAGTGAGTTCACCTGTAATTCACCTGTAGTGCATAAAATCTTGGACATACAGGTTTGGTTAACAAACAGTTTGTCATTTGTTCTATCTGATTATATATTTAACTTCTATGCCTATTTATTAGCTAGATTTTTTTATTAGTTTATTATCCAATAGGCCCCATCCTATCCTAGACCACAATGTACCCCTCCCCCGTTTGATACCTGGCTCTGGCCAGGTAACAACCTTACCTACTCTAAATAATGACTTAGGTGAGATTAGTAAAATATTCTTATGTTCTTCCATTCGGCAGCGGTCTTCATTGTCCTACGCTACAAGGCATCTAGTATTCTTCCGGGTTCTCCCTCAGTTGGCAGGCCGGAAGGTAAAATGTATCTGTGCTGCTTATATATGTTAACCCCCTTCTGTCCTATCTTATTTCACAGCCTACCCTGCTCATTTCATGGTACCCCCTCCCCACTCTGCTCTCAAACCTTCAAGGTCTCAACAGTGCGGGGTAGACCCATCTGTCTGCCTTTTTCTAATAATAGTTCCTTTAGCAATATTAACTAAGTGTTTCACTGTGTTGACCTTATCTAAAACCATGGATTTAAAAATAACAACAACATGTCTTATAGTGTCAATCTCTAAAGTCCTTACATAACCTTAATAAACCTATCCCTATCCTATCAATCATTTTAATACTATTTAAATAAGCTCTCTCCCCCCAGGATCACTCCTCTAAGAACTGAAACCTATTACTTTCCTGCCCTATTGGCTTAAAATATCTCCTGTTCAAACCTCAATGTATCATATCATCCCATATTTATTATCGATGACAAATGGGATTTTTTTCTGTTGTAATACCAAATCAATAATAGCCAATTCAAAACCTTCATAGCCAATGTTTAAAAACAGAATCCTGACTCCTCTGTGGTTAAAACTACAATTATGGTCAAGAGTTATAAACTCTATTATATCAATTTACCTCAAAACTATTATTCCCAAATGACCACAATTTCATTATTCTCACTACATCCCCCCCGTGATTGATCAAGTCACAGGAAAGTGCAACGAAAATAGGTCAAAAAGGTTACACCTACATTCGTGTTCCATACCATATCTAGACATACCAAAAGAACCCTTTATCTTAAAAAAGTCCCTTGCCTAAATAAAACTCAGAAAGTAAAACTCCTATTCCAATATGAGTGTATTCTTTTAAGATATCTTGTATCTGGGAACACGGAAAACCCCTTAACCCAAACGTTTACCACAAAAACAAAACCTAATAATTATGATAATACCCTCAAATCATTCGTTTTAAATTTCCCCGATGTTTCATGTACCAACCATACAACTGTGATAAACGTGCACTGTCCCTTTAAAAACTCTCATGCCAGCCATACCAGGTTGCGAGTCGTTCATTGTTCCCCATAATGAAAACAGATCACGTTTAGAATACGTTTACTTATTGTTCGAATTCTCTGGTGTTACCTAAACCAAAAACCAATAACTTTCAGCAACTTTTGAAAAGTATCTCAAAGCTATAATGTACACATTTTCCCTCTAAATGACACAACCAATTTTCTCTGGCATACGGCCACACCCGGTGGGGAAATTTGCCAATCATTATCAAATGTTGAATATACAGGTTTAGTAATTTTATCAAATAGATTAGTATAGTTCAAATAAAGATATGCGTTTACTAGCGCTCAACCTGTGTTCACTGTAAATCACTGTTAACTAACTGCAACAGGCAATAGTACGGATTCGATAAACCAAACCCAATTTATCACAAAGGTTGGATCTTGAATAGAATATACAACGTCAATCAACATCTCTTAATCAAAACTATACTGCAAGAAGTAAAGAAAATAGTGTACCTGAACAATGGCCAAATCCATTCGAGTAACGTAATCGTGTATCCCCCCTAGTGACGTTATTTTACGTCGTTACAAAACAAATCATCCTGTCTCCAGCAACATACACTGATTAGTAGATACAATACCAAAACTAACTGTCTTATTCATGCCTCTAGGCAAAACATCTACTTACTCCAACTGAGTTTTGCATCAAAACTATCGTATAAGTAAAATCAACTTCTCAACTTTCTCTACTCCAAAGTGTAAACGTACCAAAATTTAACCTAAATAAGTTATTAACTGTATTCTCTCTACTCCGAATTGGTTTTAAGTTTTCTGTTATGTGACCAGCATTCAAACAGGCTCCCCGTCGACTGGGAGCAAGTTGAGTGTGGCAATGCTGCCCTCTTCTGTCCATTCTCTGTACAGCTCTCCACCCAGTCTATTTGACACATACCTGTTTCTTATTATATCTTTTGTTTAATAATTTTTGTTTTTATCTGTTATTACCTAGTTAGACAAGAGTGTCCGTGACAAATAATGTGAGATTATAGTATGTGGTTAATGTACAACTTAAGTATATATGGTTATGTAATCTACATGCATGACCACACTTTCTGTTATTATAGCAGCCTGACACAGTTAAAACGTACAGTTCAATCATAAAGCAAAAACAATCATACAGTGGATCTTATCTTATCTCCAACACGTCTTATTCAATCAGTGAATCTTATCTTATCTCCAAAACACTGCCGTAGGTAATATGTGCACATAAACCCATCTTATCTTATCTCCAATGTTTTGCCGTTCACTTGTTACAGGGAACATGTCTTATACAGTGAATTGCCGTCGAGGGTCGACCTAGACTTGTCTTATATCCAATTCTTCTGCCTTCCCCTGGACTATGTTGCCGTCCACTTTAAACATAAATCGACAATTTATTTTATTTCCAACACCCCACATAAAAATCCGTGAATCCGGTATATTGCCGTTCCATTATTAGAATCTTATCTTATCTCCAATATTCCGTCATTCACGGTGGTTAATGTTGCCATTGTCCTCACTCACTTCCCTAATCTTATAGACATTTGAGACAACCCTAGCTTATATACATACACACACACAAACAGGCTTTTAATATCACGTCATACACACAGTCATTCCATTGTCATTCTGTTGGCCAATTGAAAATGCATTCGCCATCAAGTAGTACGTAATTAAATAATACGTATTTCGTTTTATCCTTACTTTGCTGCAGTGAACATATGGTTCGAAAATTTAGCAACTTACACCAGTTAGGTTTTCTCACAAAATAAATTTGGTTAAGTCCAATATGCAGAATTTCAGTTTTGAAACAATAGGCTCTGCTTACCTGTTTTTTAGTAGACCCGGGCTTTTTGTGAGAGGACCCCATCTGGCGACAGTCTAGGCCAAAGGCTGGATGCCTCAATGTCCAGCGAAGTTCCCTCAGTTCACGGTCGGGGTCACCATTTGTTAGGGTTGCGAAAGTTCAACTGAGATAGGAACAATAGTACACCTGAACTTGGTTAAAATAATTGTTTAATTCAAAAGTTAATAAATGGCAAATACAATTTCCGTATATACGGGTTCAATGTTTCATCACGCAGGATAAGACAGAGAACTGATTTGTTTCTGACAAAGATATTATATTATACTCTGACAGAGATAGTTCCCACTTCCGAGCCGGCCTGTCAGAGTAGAGACTGGGCGTGGTTTAGACTCACCCAGCCTATCGTTGATGTTGGCGCCTTAAGCCAGTCCTGGCCCCTTAGCGCATGTGATGTCCCTTCATTGTTGCTGTGTAGATTACGCTCCTTCACCCCAGAGACTGGGGTCAGACAGTTGTATAACATTGTCTGAGATATCTGCACCTGTATACAATGGCTACTGTTCTCACTATTTCTCGCTCAAGGCTAACCACAGCTTCCCAGCTTCTTATCTGAGCTAACTGTTACTTCCAGCACACACACACAGACATCCAGGCGCCCAAACAGTTTGTCAATATCAAATCACATTTGTTATAGTATTCAATCACATATGATATAGTTGCTTGTTTGTTATAGCATTGGGTTATAGTGCATAACTCAGAACCTCACATATGTTTTTTGTGTGTATAGTTTATCTGTTATTGTCTATTCAGCAGTCTCCTGATTCACCCCCCTCCTGTGTCTCTCTAAGATTAGCACAGTCTCGGCCACATAGTACAGCGCCCACACTACTGATACATTTGTTGCATACACACACATATTTCATACAGTACAGCGCTCTCTTTAACACACACACATTTCAGGCTGATATTCATGGTTAGACAGAGCACTGGTAAGAGTAGAGACCAATGGAAAATGCAGGTTCACAAGAGTCAGCAATTCAAACTTTAATGCATAAGAAGCCCTACTAGCTTATAGTTAGTTAAGCATGTCAAAAAACCTTATAAAAACCCCACAGTTTACTGAGGTTGAGGCTCTGACTAGTGATTATTTACCCGGTGTTCAATACCTGCTATTGACTATCAACACTATCAACACTATCAACACTGTAGTGAACTCCGTCGTTATTCCCAAGATCACCTCAGCCAACTCTGCGCGTAACCGGACAATATGCTTGGCGCCACACCGAACGGGGACGCGGACAGTTCTGTACGGGGACGCGGACATGAGCAGTGCAACACAATCAACTAAACCCAGTCTTTACAGTGGGTTACATTAGTAATATTCATTTATTATTATTATTTTAAACAAACATTCAAAGTTTTTTATAACAATGTTTTGAGATCTGGGTCCATATCGCCAAAGTGTCTCAGAGTAGAAAATTGGTCGTATAAGTGCTGAGAATAAAGACATTTTACACTTATGGGTATAAATTAAAGCTATGCATGAAGTCTCTAGTCCCACCTAGTCGGCAGATATTCAGGACACCTCGTGAGCTGTCCTAAGTAGTTAAGAGTTCACAGCAGGTGTCTTGATAATACTATAGAATAATGCAGTGAGTCAGTGGTTCCTGAGCCACATGTAATTGCTTTGTAGTAGTTAAAAATAATGTTTTATATTTCTATATGATCAATCTATAAATAATATAGACCTACATGCAACAGTGTGTGTTGTGCTTTTGGCAATGATTTATGTATAATAATTATGTATAACAAGCGATACCATGTATGTCTGCATAGCATTTTGTCTTCATTTTGGCAGATTAACTCATGCTTATTTCTGAAGATTAACTCAGGTTTGTGCCCAGTGGCTATGGAATTGGACCTGTGACCGAAAGTGTCTAGTTCGAATCTCGGGCCGGTGCGTTGGAAAAAACAGGCGGAATTGATCTGACCACTGGAGGGCTGCTGGGTTCACATCCTCAACACATTCACCTTTCGTTGATCAGAACTCTAGAGTTTCTTCTTCACTGAACCCAAAAATATATATAACTTTTAGTGGTTCCATATTAAGGAAGTGATAGAAACCTTTTTGGTTCTATAAGGAACCTTCTTTTCTAAGAGTGTATAATAAACATGTTTTTCTTTTGATTATTTAATTATCTACATCATGTTATTTCAAGTTCTCCCTTTGGAGCGCAACATCACGTTGTTAAAAAATAATCCTAAATTGGGCGTGGCTATAAATTGGGCAATTGAAGGCATCTGGGGCGTAATATGTGTTAGATGAAAATGAACATTGTATGCAACGTTGTAGGCAACATTATTGGCAAGGGACTTGATGCCTACTATGCCAAAGCTATTTAGAGTTGTTAAACGGGTGTGAAGAGTGTGTTGATATAACGGTAATATTGTCAAAATTCTGCTTGTAACAACCATCAGAATTGGTTAAAAAAAAATGCAATAATTAGAGTAGGCAAAGTGGTGGTGTTCTATCAATTCTATCAAATGTCTTACATTGACCCCGGACTGAGAACCCCTGCAGTACCTCCACAGACCCCGGATTGAGAACCCCTGCAGTACCTCCACAGACCCCGGATTGAGAACCCCTGCAGTACCTCCACAGACCCCGGATTGAGAACCCCTGCAGTACCTCCAAAGACCCCGGATTGAGAACCCCTGATTTAGCAGATGCTCTTATCCAGAGAGATTTACAGTAAGTGTATTCATCTTAATTAAGATAGCTACTGTAGGTATCTAGGTGAGACAACCACATATCACAGTCAAATATACAGGATACCAACATTCCATTCCAGCTAAACAATGGATATATAGATATCTAGGTGAGACAACAATGGATATATAGATCGATAGGTGGATATATAGCGTTTTGCAATAAAATAATAAAAAATATACACATATAACATATATTTAGAAAAAATGTGAGAACAGTAAAATTGAAGGTACCCATAAGTAACTGTCACGTCCTGACCAGAGTTCTTATGTGTTGTGCTTGTTTTAGAGTTGGTCAGGACATGAGCTGGGTGGGCATTCTATGTTGTGTGTCTAGTTTGTCTGTTTCTATGTTTGGCCTAATATGGTTCTCAATCAGAGGCAGATGTTTTGTGTTGTCTCTGATTGGGAATCATACATAGGTGTCTTGTTTTGTGTTGGGATTTTATGGGTGGTTGTTTCCTGTCTTTGTGTTTTCTCTGCACCAGCTAGGACTGTATCGGTTTGCCAAATTTTTTAATTTGATATTTGTTTAGTGTTCACAGTATTTTTGTAATTAAATATGTTCAGCACAAACTACGCTGAGTCTTGATCCGATCCCTGTTACACATGAAGAGAGGGAGGGAAGGCTGACGTTACAGTAACCATTTCTGATTAAAAAACAAACGTACATTTTTGGAAATAGCATTTTGGAAATAAACTCTTAATAATTCTTAAACAAAACTGTCATCTCACCTCTTAGCTTTGGTGTCATGTCCCCCAGAGAGACTCATTTTAGAGGCAGGGCCCCCCTCCTCTCTCTTCCCAGAGAGACTCATTTTAGAGGCAGGGCCCCCCTCCTCTCTCTCCCCAGAGAGACTCATTTTAGAGGCAGGGCCCCCCTCCTCTCTCTTCCCAGAGAGACTCATTTTAGAGGCAGTGCCCCCTAAACAGAGAAACAACATGGTGGTTGTGGTTAACACAGTAATTCTTGAATGTCAGTTGTCATCATTTATTAATGATCTCTTATTAAACATTTACTAACAGACATATCGAAACAGTCAGGTGATTTAATGCAATCAAATGTCATCTCCATGGTAACTGTCAATAATAATAATAAATCACTGTTTGTTAAGGTAGTTATAGACAGTACAACAACAATAATAATAATAATAATAATAATAATAATAATAATAAGTCACTGTTTGTTAAGGTAGTTCTAGACAGTACAACAACACATGTCTCACAATTATTTGTATTCATTAAAAGTAAGTTCTTTAATGTGTTTCAATTTGTTATTTTCTAAAAATGTCTGAGAATATAGACAGAAGGGCTAAAACGGGCATGAATGATCTGAGGGGGAAATCTTTGATCCATTCAGAAAGTTAATTTGCAGAAATTAAGAGATGTTATATTATGTAAAGTAGGCTAGGTTATAATGTATAGTAGTGGGTTGTTAGTGATATGTAGATGTTATATTATCTAAAGTAGACTAGGTTATAATGTATAGTAGTGGGTTGTTAGTGATATGTAGATGTTATATAATGTAAAGTAGACTAGGTTATAATGTATAGTTGTGGGTTGTTAGTGATATGTAGATGTTATATAATGTAAAGTAGACTAGGTTATAATGTATAGTAGTGGGTTGCTAGTGATATGTAGATGTTATATTATGTAAAGTAGACTAGGTTATAATGTATAGTAGTGGGTTGTTAGTGACATGTTATATTATGTAAAGCAGACTAGGTTATAATGTATAGTAGTGGGTTGTTAGTGATATGTAGATGTTATATTATGTAAAGTAGAGTAGTTTATAATGTATAATAGTGGGTTGTTAGTGATATGTAGATGTTATATAATGTAAAGTAGACTAGGTTATAATGTATAGTAGTGGGTTGCTAGTGATATGTAGATGTAATATAATGTAAAGTAGACTAGGTTATAATGTATAGTAGTGGGTTGTTAGTGATATGTTATATTATGTAAAGTAGACCAGGTTATAATGTATAGTAGTGGGTTGTTAGTGATATGTAGATGTTATATTATGTAAAGTAGAGTAGTTTATAATGTATAATAGTGGGTTGTTAGTGATATGTAGATGTTATATTATGTAAAGTAGACTAGGTTATAATGTATAGTAGTGGGTTGTTAGTGATATGTAGATGTTATATTATGTAAAGTAGACTAGGTTATAATGTATAGTAGTGGGTTGTTAGTGATATGTAGATGTTATATTATGTAAAGTAGACTAGGTTATAATGTATAGTAGTGGGTTGTTAGTGATATGTAGATGTTATATTATGTAAAGTAGACTAGGTTATAATGTATAGTAGTGGGTTGTTAGTGATATGCAGATCAAGGTCTATACCTCGGCTATAGCCTACATATCATAGATGACCAGCCTAAACCTGTTCAGATCAGTTCACATAATGTTATAGTCCTACCAGTAGCAGGACAGAGAATGTACTGTATATAACCTACATATCATAGATGACCAGCCTAAACCTGTTCAGGTTAGTTCACATAATGTTATAGTCCTACCAGTAGCAGGACAGAGAATGTACTGTATATAACCTACATATCATAGATGACCAGTCTAAACCTGTTCAGATCAGTTCACATAATGTTATAGTCCTACCAGTAGCAGGACAGAGAATGTACTGTATATAACCTACATATCATAGATGACCAGTCTAAACCTGTTCAGATCAGTTCACATAATGTTATAGTCCTACCAGTAGCAGGACAGAGAATGTACTGTATATAACCTACATATCATAGATGACCAGTCTAAACCTGTTCAGATCAGTTCACAGACACCATCAGGTTTGTCAACAACAGTGATCATAGCTCCAACCTACTCTGACTATTGAATGTCTGACGTCGACCTAACCTTATAATAGTTTGTAGGTAGCCTAGACCTACAGTACTAGAGTCTGCCTGTCTTTCCTACATATCAACACATTTATTCAATGTTACAGAGAAATATGTGTCACAGTTTCAACAGCCATTTAGTAACTGCGTAGGCTACAAACATACTTCTAATTTCATATGAGGAAATCACATAACTTGCAGCCACCTGTTTTCTTGCAGATGAAGTATCTTTCATAGGCAACTCATTCAACCAGCCTAAACAACAGTAAATAAAAGATGTCAAATGGTCAAAAGTGAATCCTGATATAGTCATGTACATTAGAGAGAGGTATATATATCCTGATAGAGCCATATACATTAGAGAGAGGTATATATATCCTGATAGAGTCATTAGAGAGAGGTATATATATCCTGATAGAGTCATTAGAGAGAGGTATATATATCGTGATATAGTCATATACATTAGAGAGAGGTATATATATCCTGATATAGCCATATACATTAGAGAGAGGTATATATATCCTGATATAGCCATATACATTAGAGAGAGGTATATATATCCTGATAGAGCCATATACATTAGAGAGAGGTATATATATCCTGATAGAGCCATATACATTAGAGAGAGGTATATATATCCTGATAGAGCCATATACATTAGAGAGAGGTATATATATCGTGATATAGTCATATACATTAGAGAGAGGTATATATATCCTGATATAGCCATATACATTAGAGAGAGGTATATATATCGTGATATAGTCATATACATTAGAGAGAGGTATATATATCCTGATATAGCCATATACATTAGAGAGAGGTATATATATCCTGATAGAGCCATATACATTAGAGAGAGGTATATATATCCTGATAGAGTCATATACATTAGAGAGAGGTATATATATCCTGATAGAGCCATATACATTAGAGAGAGGTATATATATCCTGATAGAGCCATATACATTAGAGAGAGGTATATATATCCTGATATAACCATATACATTAGAGAGAGGTATATTGCTACAGATGTTGAATCTTAATTTGAGCCAGTTTGTTACAGCAGGAGAATAATCCTGCAGCAACAGGAAATTTGCATTACTATGTAGATTATAATTAATGAACAATTTTAAAATGGAAAAGTGGAATTTATCATCTTCAGAAACCTTTTTAAAGCTTAAAATACACAACACATTTTAGTTTTCCTGCAACAGGGTGATCATATTTTTCTTTTCCCATGCTGTGGCCACCTGGCCACCTGGCCCATAGAGACTAAAGGACTATGCTGTGGCCCTCACCAACTGGCCATCTGGCCCATAGAGACTAAAGGACTATGCTGTGGCCCTCACCAACTGGCCATCTGGCCCATAGAGGCTAAAGGACTATGCTGTGGCCCTCACCAACTGGCCATCTGGCCCATAGAGACTAAAGGACTATGCTGTGGCCCTCACCAACTGGCCATCTGGCCCATAGAGGCTAAAGGACTATGCTGTGGCCCTCACCAACTGGTCATCTGGCCCATAGAGACTAAAGGACTATGCTGTGTCCCTCACAAACTGGCCACCTGGCCCATAAAGACTAAAGGACTATGCTGTGGCCCTCACCAACTGCCCATCTGGCCCATAGAGACTAAAGGACTATGCTGTGGCCCTCACCAACTGGTCACCTGGCCCATAGAGACTAAAGGACTATGCTGTGACCCTCACCAACTGGTCACCTGGCCCATAGAGACTAAAGGACTATGCTGGGCCCTCACCAACTGGTCACCTGGCCCATAGAGACTAAAGGACTATGCTGTGACCCTCACCAACTGGCCACCTGGCCCATAGAGACTAAAGGACTATGCTGTGGCCCTCACCAACTGGCCATCTGGCCCATAGAGACTAAATGACTATGCTGTGGCCTTCACCAACTGGCCACCAGAACATGTCAAGTCATTGAGATATTTTCCGTTCTGCTGAGAGAGCACCTTCCTGATGATTAAAGCTCTGTATATTCTGATGGATGAGGTCTGAGCTGGAATGTGAAGCTAACTGAAGCTGGCTAACACTCTGTATATTCTGATGGATGAGGCCTGAGCTGTAATGTGAAGCTAACTGAAGCTGTCTAGCTTTAGAAAACCAGTATATCAAGCCTGTATCATAGTAACACCCCTCAGGCTACGTTCAGGTTTCAGCATCAGGCAGGTATCAACAGCCGAGTCGTAGGATACAACCTGGGTTGTATTCATTAGTTTACTCTACAGCCAACAGTTTTAAAATTTTGCATAAACAGTTTACTCCAAATACTGTACAACGTGACCTGAATGGTTTCTGTTGCCAAACGCTTTGTTATGGTGGACAATAATGAATACACAACCTGTTTAGAGGAAGTGTAAGTTGTTGTTAGGCTTTCCACAATATTTATTTGTCTCTTTCACACAACATACCTTCCTGAGTGAAAAGCATTAACAGTAGACTAGAAAGAGAAAATGTTAGTTTGTTGCTTGTTGTGTTTTAAGCCTGTTAGAGAAGACAAGTCTATAGACCTATGATACAGTACACTCTTAGAATAAAGGGTTCCAAACGGGTCCTCCAGCTGTCCCCATAGGAGAACGCTTTTCGGTTCCAGGTAGAACCCTTCTGGCTTCCATGTAGAACCCTCTGTGGAAAGGGTTCTTCATGGAACCCAAAAGGGTTCTACCTAGTACCAAAAAGGGTTCGACAAAGTGTTATCCTTTGGGGACAACCAAATAACCTTTTTAGATTCTAGATAGTGTAGGAGTGATCACCCTGGGGCACACAGATGGACACAGAACAAATTCACCCCACGCATCTAATTTATATCAAATACATTATAAGGAGAAGAGGACTATTATAACACTGTCCACCAAAAATATCAACTATATGAAAACACATAACAATATCATCAACTATATTAATACACATAACAATATCATCAACTATATGAATACACATAACAATACCATCAACTATATGAATACACATAACAATATCATCAACTATATGAATACACATAACAATATCATCAACTATATGAATACACATAACAATATCATCAACTATATGAATACACATAACAATATCATCAACTATATGAATACACATAACAATATCATCAACTATATGAATACACATAACAATATCATCAACTATATGAATACACATAACAATATCATCAACTATATTAATACACATAACAATATCATCAACTATATGAATACACATAACAATATCATCAACTATATGAATACACATAACAATATCATCAACTATATGAATACACATAACAATATCATCAACTATATGAATACACATAACAATATCATCAACTATATGAATACACATAACAATATCATCAACTATATGAATACACATAACAATATCATCAACTATATGAATACACATAACAATATCATCAACTATATGAATACACATAACAATATCATCAACTATATGAATACACATAACAATATCATCAACTATATGAATACACATAACAATATCATCAACTATATGAATACACATAACAATATCATCAACTATATGAATACACATAACAATATCATCAACTATATTAATACACATAACAATCGTAATCTTACCTTTTATCTCTCAATAGAAGCAGAGTCTGGATGATCATTCGGTCGTTGAAAGTTACTTTCGTTTGCTCTACTCATTTACATATCAGGCTCTGCCTGTTCTCTCTCCCCTCCCTCTCTCTTTACAGCTCTTACAATGTGCCTTGGCATACATTCTACAACTGTCTGGAACTCTATTGGAAGGATGTGACACCATTCTGCCACAAGAAATTCCATCATGTGGTGTTTTGTTGATGATTGTGTTCAACTCAGTTTAGACCTGGTGACCTGCAGATGGCCATGGCATATTGTGAAACATCAGCAAGTTCAGCAGTCTTCATCGCTGAAGCTCCTGACAAACGTTCCACAACAATCACCAATCATTAAGCTCTTCCCGAGCAGGGTCACAGTCTCTCCTGGTAGCAGCTCCTCTCTCCCCAGGGGTAGCAGCTCCTCTCTCTCCCCAGGGGTAGCAGCTCCTCTCTCCCCAGGGGTAGCAGCTCCTCTCTCCCCAGGGGTAGAAGCTCCTCTCTCCCCAGGGGTAGCAGCTCCTCTCTCCCCAGGGGTAGCACCTTCTCTCTCCCCGGGGGTAGCAGCTCCTCTCTCTCCGGGGGTAGCAGCTCCTCTCTCCCCAGGGGTAGCAGCTCCTCTCTCCCCGGGGGTAGCAGCTCCTCTCTCTCCGGGGGTAGCAGCTCCTCTCTCCCCAGGGGTAGCAGCTCCTCTCTCCCCAGGGGTAGCAGCTCCTCTCTCCCCAGGGGTAGCAGCTCCTCTCTCCCCATGGAGGTAGCAGCTCCTCTCTCTCCAGGGGTAGTAGCTCCTCTCTCCCCAGGGGTAGCAGCTCTTCTCTCCCCAGGGGTAGCACCTCCTCTCTCTCCAGGGGTAGTAGCTCCTCTCCCCCCAGGGGTAGCAGCTCCTCTCTCCCCAGGGGTAACAGCTCCTCTCTCCCCAGGGGTAGCAGCTCCTCTCTCCCCAGGGGTAGCAGCTCCTCTCTCTCCCCAGTGGTAGCAGCCAATCTCTCGCCTAGGATTTGAAGACATTGGTGGCTTAGCCCATAGGCGGTAGCGGGGTCTGGGAAGGAATTTCAACAGCTAAATCCATGATTATATCTGAAGTGTATTGCCAAAAACCACTCCACCACTTCAAACGTAGACTCTGACCTGTCCAATTAGCCAAACTGATTAAAGAATCCTACAGTACCTAAACACCCTCTCACACACACACACACACACACACACACACACACACACACACACACACACACACACACACACACACACACACACACACACACACACACACACATACACACACACACACACACACACACACACACACACAAACAGTGCAGTTTTTAGAATCCTATTTAGCAGTCTACTGTACACTTCCCTACTCTGCCCTCCTCTGCCTCTCTCCATCACTTTCTCTGTGTCTTGTCTGGTGTCTCTCTCCATCATGTCCTATTCTTCTGTTGCTGTCTCTGTGTCTTGTCTGGTGTCTCTCTCCATCATTTCCTATTCTTCTGTTGCTGTCTCTTTGTCTTGTCTGGTGTCTCTCTCCATCATTTCCTATTCTTCTGTTGCTGTCTCTGTGTCTTTTCTGGTGTCTCTCTCCATCATGTACTATTCTTCTGTTGCTGTCTCTGTGTCTTGTCTGGTGTCTCTCTCCATCATTTCCTATTCTTCTGTTGCTGTCTCTTTGTCTTGTCTGGTGTCTCTCTCCATCATTTCCTATTCTTCTGTTGCTGTCTCTGTGTCTTTTCTGGTGTCTCTCTCCATCATGTACTATTCTTCTGTTGCTGTCTCTTTGTCTTGTCTGGTGTCTCTCTCCATCATTTCCTATTCTTCTGTTGCTGTCTCTTTGTCTTGTCTGGTGTCTCTCTCCATCATTTCCTATTCTTCTGTTGCTGTCTCTGTGTCTTGTCTGGTGTCTCTCTCCATCATGTCCTATTCTTCTGTTGCTGTCTCTGTGTCTTGTCTGGTGTCTCTCTCCATCATGTCCTATTCTTCTGTTGCTGTCTCTGTGTCTTGTCTGGTGTCTCTCTCCATCATGTCCTATTCTTCTGTTGCTGTCTCTGTGTCTTGTCTGGTGTCTCTCTCCATCATTTCCTATTCTTCTGTTGCTGTCTCTTTGTCTTGTCTCGTGTCTCTCTCCATCATTTCCTATTCTTCTGTTGCTGTCTCTGTGTCTTTTCTGGTGTCTTTCTCCATCATATCCTATTCTTCTGTTGCTGTCTCTGTGTCTTGTCTGGTGTCTCTCTCCATCATGTCCTATTCTTCTGTTGCTGTCTCTGTGTCTTGTCTGGTGTCTCTCTCCATCATATCCTATTCTTCTGTTGCTGTCTCTGTGTCTTGTCTGGTGTCTCTCTCCATCATTTCCTATTCTTCTGTTGCTGTCTCTTTGTCTTGTCTGGTGTCTCTCTCCATCATTTCCTATTCTTCTGTTGCTGTCTCTGTGTCTTTTCTGGTGTCTCTGTCCATCATGTCCTATTCTTCTGTTGCTGTCTCTGTGTCTTGTCTGGTGTCTCTCTCCATCATATCCTATTCTTCTGTTGCTGTCTCTGTGTCTTGTCTGGTGTCTCTCTCCATCATTTCCTATTCTTCTGTTGCTGTCTCTTTGTCTTGTCTGGTGTCTCTCTCCATCATTTCCTATTCTTCTGTTGCTGTCTCTGTGTCTTTTCTGGTGTCTCTGTCCATCATGTCCTATTCTTCTGTTGCTGTCTCTGTGTCTTGTCTGGTGTCTCTCTCCATCATATCCTATTATTCTGTTGCTGTCTCTGTGTCTTGTCTGATATCTCTCTCCATCATATCCTATTCTTCTGTTGCTGTCTCTGTGTCTTGTCTGGTGTCTCTCTCCATCATATCCTATTCTTCTGTTGCTGTCTCTGTGTCTTGTCTGGTGTCTCTCTCCATCATTTCCTATTCTTCTGTTGCTGTCTCTTTGTCTTGTCTGGTGTCTCTCTCCATCATTTCCTATTCTTCTGTTGCTGTCTCTGTGTCTTTTCTGGTGTCTCTCTCCATTACCAGAAAAAATGGTGAGGGTTAGGTCTACTCCAATACAACATTCAAAACATGAAAACACATCTACATAACTAGCCTGTTCAACCTCTCTTTCGTATTGTCTGAGATCCCTAAAGACTGGAAAGCTGCCGTGGTCATCCCCCCTCTTCAAAGGGGGAGACACTCTAGACACTCTAAACTGTTACAGACCTATATCTATCCTACCTTGCCTTTCTAATGTTTTCAAAAGCCAAGTTAACAATCAGATCACCGACCATTTCGAATTCCACCGTACCTTCTCCGCTATGTAATCCGGTTTCCGAGCTGGTCACGGGTGCACCTCAGTCACGCTCAAGGTACTAAACGATATCATAACCGCCATCGATAAAAGACAATACTGTGCAGCCGTATTCATCGACCTGGCCAAGGCTTTCGACTCTGTCAATCACCGCATTCTTATCTGTCACGACTTCCGCCAAAGTCGTTCCCTCTCCTTGTTTGGGCGCCATTCGGCGGTCGACGTCACTGGCTTTCTAGCCACCGCCGATCCACTTTTCATTTTCCATTTGTTCTGTCTTTGTCTCAAACACCTGGCTTCACTCAACCAATTACTTGTTGATTATTTAACCCTCTGTTCCCCATGTTGTGTTTGTGAGTGATTGTTTATTGTAATTCGGTCCGTCTTTGTGGGCTCATAATGTTACTTTGTATATTTGTCTTTTTGAGTAAAGTACGTTGATTACTCAATTCTGCTGTCCTGCGCCTGACTCTCTACACCAGCTACACACAGGACCCTTACATTATCGGAAGACTGAATAGCCTTGGTTTCTCAAAGGACTGCCCCGCCTAGTTCACCAACAACTTCTCAGATATAGTTCAGTGTGTCAAATCGTAGGGCCTGTTGTCGTGACCTCTGGCAGTCTCTATCGGGGTGCCACAGGGTTCAATTTTCAGGCCGACTCTTTTCTCTGTATTCATCAATGATGTCGCTCTTGTTGCTGGTGATTCTCTGATCCACCTCTACGCGGACGACACCATTCTGTATACTTCTGGCCCTTCTTTGGACACTGTGTTAACAAACCTCCAGACGAGCTTCAATGACATACAACACTCCTTCCGTGGCCTCCAACAGCTCTTAAATGCAAGTTAAACTAAATGCATACTTTTCAACCAATCGCTGCCCACCCATTTAGCATCACTATTCTGGATGGCTCTGATTTAGAATATGTGGACAACTACAAGTACCTAGGTGTCTGGTTAGACTGTAAATTCTCCTTCCAGACTCACATTAAGTATCTCCAATCCAAAATTGTCACGTTCCTGACCTGTTTTCTGTTATTTTTGTATGTGTTTAGTTGGTCAGGGCGTGAGTTGGGGTGGGCATTCTATGTTTTGTGTTTCTATGTTTAGGTCATTTGTAATTAGCCTTATATGGTTCTCAATCAGGGACAGGTGTTTGACGTTTCCTCTGATTGAGAACCATATAAAGGTAGGCTGTTCACACTGTTTGTTTGTGGGTGGTTGTCTTCTGTGTCTGTGTATGTTGCACCACACGGGACTGTTTCGGTTTGTTCGTTCGTTTGATGTAGTCCGTTCCTGTTCGTGAGTTCTTCGTGTATTTATGTAAGTTCCATGTTCAGGTCTGTCTACGTCGTTTTCTTATTTTGTAGTTTGTTGAAGTGTTTTCGGTTTTCGTCTGTACTTTAATAAACTTCATTATGTCCAAATATCACGCTGCACTTTGGTCCAATCCCTACTCCTCCTCTTCGTCTGAAGAGGAGGAGGACAGCCGTTACAAAAATTAAATCTAGAATCATCTTCCTATTTCTCAACAAAACATTCTTCACTCATGCTGCCAAACATACCCTCGTAAAACTGACTATCTTACCGATCCTCGACTTTGGTGATGTCATCTATAAAATAACCTCCAACACTCAACTCAGCAAATTTGATACAGTCTATCACAGTGCCATCCACCTTGTCACCAAAGCCCCATATACTACCCACCACTGCGACCTGTATGCTCTCGTTGGCTGGCCCTCGCTTCATATTTGTCGTCAAACCTACTGGCTCCAGGTCATCTATAAGTCTTTGCTAGGTAAAGCCCCGCCTTATCTCAGCTCACTGGTCACCATAGCAGCACCCACTCGTAGCACGCGCTCCAGCAGGTATATTTCACTGGTCACCCACAAAGCCAATTCCTCCTTTGGCCGCCTTTCCTTCCAGTTCTCTGCTGCCAATGACTAGAACGAATTGCAAAAATCACTGAATCTGGAGACTTATATCTCCCTCACTAACTTTAAGCATCAGCTGTCAGAGCAGTTTACCGATCATTGCACATGTACATAGCCCATCTGTAAATAGCCCACCCAACTACCTCATCCCCTTATTGTTATTTTCTTTCTTCTCCTTTGCACCCCAGTATCTCTACTTGCACATTCATCTTCTGCACATCTATCACTCCAGTGTTTAATTGCTAAATTGTAATTATTTCGCCACTATGACCTATTTATTGCCTTACCTCCTAAATCTTACTTCATTTGCACGCACTGTATATTGTCACGTTCTGACCTTAGTTCTTTTGTTATTTCTTTGTTTTAGTATGGTCAGTGCGTGAGTTGGGTGGGTTATCTATGTTTGTTTTTCTATGTTGGGTTTTTTCGTTTGGCCTGATATGGTTCTCAATCAGAGGCAGGTGTTTGCCGTTGTCTCTGATTGGGAACCATATTTAGGGAGGTTATTTTCTATTGTGTTTTGTGGGTGGTTGTCTTCCGTGTCTGTGTGTTCCACACGGAACTGTTTCGGTTTTCGTTCGTTCAATTTATTGTTTTGTATTTCAGTGTTCAGTTTGTTCTATTAAAGTTTCATCATGAACACTTACCACGCTGCGCTTTGGTCCTCCTCTTTTTCTCCAGACGAAGATCGTTACATATATAGACTTTTCTCTTGTGTTATTGACTGTACGTTTGTTTATCCCATGTGTAACTCTGTGTTTGTGTCACACTGCTTTGCTTTATCTTGGCCAGGTCACAGTTGTAAATGACAACTTGTTATGGTTCCATAAAACAGAAAAACAACAAGAAAGCTGGATAAACACATTCAGATTTCTAGATATTTCACTTTTCTTTTGCGTTTTAGGGGTCATGGGTCAGATCGGTGGTCATGTGCATGGACTAGGTTACCTTCGAAGCACTTCATGGCTCCCGACGTGAGTGCCACGGGGCAGTAGTCATTTAGGCAGGTTACCTTCTCTTTCTTGGGCACCTCCAATAGACTGATACTGAGCTTATTGTTCAAGGGGACCACTGCCAGGTCGGATGACCAGCAGACCAGGGATTCAAGTTGTATTCTTCTTTTTTCCCCAAATACTTTAGCTGCGCTTGATTGTGCCTGGAACAATGGAACCAATTAAACTCTACCTCCATCTTCTCTCCCTTTGTGCTGTTGTCTGTGCCCAATAATGTTTGTACCATGTTTTGTGCTGCTACCATGTTGTGTTGCTACCATGTCGTTGTTATGTTGTGTTGCTACCATGCTGTGGACTAAATATGCATGGACTAAAAAACAAACTTGAAGCTGTTTGTATTTGTAGGACAGTAGTTCAGGTGGCTGTTTGTCTTTGTAGGACAGTAGTTCAGGTGGCTGTTTGTGTAGATGCTGTTTGTCTTTGTAGGACAGTAGTTCAGGTGGCTGTTTGTGTAGATGCTGTTTGTATTTGTAGGACAGTATTTCAGGTGGCTTCCCTTGGTCTGCCTCCTGTCCCACCTATCGTCATGGTTACACCCTCCTGAAAACAATGACTCCATACTTTGCTGAAACCTGTTCTGCCAGTTCATGTCCTTAAAGACTAGAATGTTCCAATGTGGTTAGCCAAAGAGATGACAAGATAGTTCACACATGCATCTTTCAGGGTAACTGTCAAACAGATATGTCACATTTCTGGTTCGTCCATAACTTGTTTCCTGCTTGTAGCAGGCCGTGTTAACAGGAATCCTTTTCTCTAACTAGAAGTCATGTGATTTCATGAGAATATGTTTCTGCAGTGAGAGTGTAATGCATGTCAAGGTGTCCTTGGATGAATGTCAACTAGATTTATAAACAGCATTGTTAAATTAACTGTTGTAATAAATAAAATCTATGCTGAAATTTTCTTTATGTTGGTTAGCTTTTAAAATGTTTGATTGTCACAGACATCAGATTGGTTCATTGAAATGTGTTGTTTTACAGGGTCAGTCATAGTAGTATGATAGGTGTTGTTTTACAGGGTCAGACATAGTATTATGATAGATGCAGTGTAATGTGTTGTTTTACAGGGTCAGTCATAGTAGTATGATAGGTGTTGTTTTACAGGGTCAGCCATAGTAGTATGATAAGTGTTGTTTTACAGGGTCAGACATAGTATTATGATAGATGCAGTGTAATGTGTTGTTTTACAGGGTCAGTCATAGTAGTATGATAGGTGTTGTTTTACAGGGTCAGTCATAGTAGTATGATAGGTGTTGTTTTACAGGGTCAGTCATAGTAGTATGATAGGTGTTGTTTTACAGGGTCAGTCATAGTAGTATGATAGGTGTTGTTTTACAGGGTCAGTCATAGTAGTACGATAGGTGTTGTTTTACAGGGTCAGCCATAGTAGTATGATAGGTGTTGTTTTACAGGGTCAGTCATAGTAGTATGATAGATGTTGTTTTACAGGGTCAGTCATAGTAGTATGATAGGTGTTGTTTTACAGGGTCAGTCATAGTAGTATGATAGATGTTGTTTTACAGGGTCAGTCATAGTAGTATGATAGGTGTTGTTTTACAGGGTCAGCCATAGTAGTATGATAGGTGTTGTTTTACAGGGTCAGTCATAGTAGTATGATAGGTGTTGTTTTACAGGGTCAGTCATAGTAGTATGATAGGTGTTGTTTTACAGGGTCAGTCATAGTATTATGATAGGTGTTGTTTTACAGGGTCAGTCATAGTAGTATGATAGATGTTGTTTTACAGGGTCAGCCATAGTAGTATGATAGGTGTTGTTTTACAGGGTCAGTCATAGTAGTATGACAGGTGTTGTGTAATGTGTTGTTTTACAGGGTCAGTCATAGTAGTATGATAGGTGCAGTGTAATGTGTTGTTTTACAGGGTCAGTCATAGTAGTATGATAGGTGCAGTGTAATGTGTTGTTTTACAGGGTCAGTCATAGTAGTATGATAGGTGTTGTTTTACAGGGTCAGTCATAGTAGTATGATAGGTGTTGTTTTACAGGGTCAGACATAGTAGTATGATAGGTGTTGTTTTACAGGGTCAGACATAGTAGTATGATAGGTGTTGTTTTACAGGGTCAGTCATAGTAGTATGATAGGTGTTGTTTTACAGGGTCAGTCATAGTAGTATGATAGGTGTTGTTTTACAGGGTCAGTCATAGTAGTATGATAGATGTTGTTTTACAGGGTCAGTCATAGTAGTATGATAGGTGTTGTTTTACAGGGTCAGTCATAGTAGTATGATAGGTGTTGTTTTACAGGGTCAGTCATAGTAGTATGATAAGTGTTGTTTTACAGGGTCAGCCATAGTAGTATGATAAGTGTTGTTTTACACGGTCAGCCATGGTAGTATGATAGGTGTTGTTTTACAGGGTCAGCCATAGTATTATGATAGATGCAGTGTAATGTGTTGTTTTAGAGGGTCAGTCATAGTAGTATGATAGGTGTTGTTTTACAGGGTCAGTCATAGTAGTATGATAGGTGTTGTTGTACAGGGTCAGTCATAGTAGTATGATAGGTGTTGTTTTACAGGGTCAGTCATAGTAGTATGATAGGTGTTCTTTTACAGGGTCAGTCATAGTAGTATGATAGGTGTTGTTTTACAGGGTCAGCCATAGTATTATGATAGGTGTTGTGTAATGTGTTGTTTTACAGGGTCAGTCAGAGTAGTATGATAGGAGTTGTTTTACAGGGTCAGTCATAGTAGTATGATAGGTGTTGTTTTACAGGGTCAGTCATAGTAGTATGATAGGTGTTGTGTAATGTGTTGTTTTACAGGGTCAGTCATAGTAGTATGATAGGTGTTGTTTTACAGGGTCAGTCATAGTAGTATGATAGGTGTTGTTTTACAGGGTCAGACGTAGTAGTATGATAGGTGTTGTTTTACAGGGTCAGTCATAGTAGTATGATAGGTGTTGTTTTACAGGGTCAGTCATAGTAGTATGATAGGTGTTGTTTTACAGGGTCAGTCATAGTAGTATGATAGGTGTTATTGTACAGGGTCAGTCATAGTAGTATGATAGGTGTTGTTTTACAGGGTCAGTCATAGTAGTATGATAGGTGTTGTTTTACAGGGTCAGCCATAGTAGTATGATAGGTGTTGTTTTACAGGGTCAGACATAGTAGTATGATAGGTGTTGTTTTACAGGGTCAGTCATAGTAGTATTATAGGTGTTGTTTTACAGGGTCAGCCATAGTAGTATGATAGGTGTTGTTTTACAGGGTCAGTCATAGTAATATGATAGGTGTTGTTTTACAGGGTCAGCCATAGTAGTATGATAGGTGTTGTTTTACAGGGTCAGTCATAGTAGTATGAAAGGTGTTGTTTTACAGGGTCAGTCATAGTAGTATGATAGGTGTTTTTTTACAGGGTCAGTCATAGTAGTATGATAGGTGTTGTTTTACAGGGTCAGTCATAGTAGTATGATAGGTGTTGTTTTACAGGGTCAGTCATAGTAGTATGATATGTGTTGTTTTACAGGGTCAGTCATAGTAATATGATAGGTGTTGTTTTACAGGGTCAGTCATAGTAGTATGATAGGTGTTGTTTTACAGGGTCAGTCATAGTAGGATGATAGGTGTTGTTTTACAGGGTCAGTCATAGTAGTATGATAGGTGTTGTTTTACAGGGTCAGTCATAGTAGTATGATAGGTGCAGTGTAATGTGTTGTTTTACAGGGTCATCCATAGTAGTATGATAGGTGTTGTTTTACAGGGTCAGCCATAGCAGTATGATAGGTGTTGTTTTACAGGGTCATAGTAGTATGATAGGTGTTGTTTTACAGGGTCAGTCATAGTAGTATGATAGGTGTTGTTTTACAGGGTCAGCCATAGTAGTACGGTAGGTGTTGTTTTACAGAGTCAGTCATAGTAATATGATAGGTGTTGTTTTACAGAGTCAGTCATAGTAATATGATAGGTGTTGTTTTACAGGGTCAGCCATAGTAGTACGATAGGTGTTGTTTTACAGAGTCAGTCATAGTAGTATGATAGGTGTTGTTTTACAGGGTCAGTCATAGTAATATGATAAGTGTTGTTTTACAGGGTCAGCCATAGTAGTATGATAGGTGTTGTTTTACAGGGTCAGTCATAGTAGTATGATAGGTGTTGTTGTACAGGGTCAGCCATAGTAGTATGATAGGTGTTGTTTTACAGGGTCAGTCATAGTAGTATGATAGGTGTTGTTGTACAGGGTCAGCCATAGTAGTATGATAGGTGTTGTTTTACAGGGTCAGCCATAGTAGTATGATAGGTGTTGTTTTACAGGGTCAGTCATAGTAGTATGATAGGTGTTGTTTTACAGGGTCAGTCATAGTAGTATGATAGGTGTTGTTTTACAGGGTCAGTCATAGTAGTATGATAGGTGTTGTTGTACAGGGTCAGCCATAGTAGTATGATAGGTGTTGTTTTACAGGGTCAGCCATAGTAGTATGATAGGTGTTGTTTTACAGGGTCAGCCATAGTAGTATGATAGGTGCAGTGTAATGTGTTGTTTTACAGGGTCAGCCATAGTAGTATGATAGGTGTTGTTTTACAGGGTCAGTCATAGTATTATGATAGGTGTTGTTTTACAGGGTCAGTCATAGTAGTATGATAGGTGTTGTTTTACAGGGTCAGTCATAGTAGTATGATAGGTGTTGTTTTACAGGGTCAGTCATAGTAGTATGATAGGTGTTGTTTTACAGGGTCAGTCATAGTAGTATGATAGGTGTTGTTGTACAGGGTCAGACATAGTAGTATGATAGGTGTTGTTTTATAGGGTCAGCCATAGTAGCCTCCCCCTTGGGTTGTGCTGTGGCAGAGATCTTTGTGGGCTATACTCGGCCTTGTCTCAGGATGGTAAGTTGGTGGTTGAAGTTATCCCTCTAGTGGTGTGGGGGCTGTGCTTTGGCAAAGTGGGTGGGGTTATATCCTGCCTGTTTGGCCCTGTCCGCGGGTATCGTCGGATGGGGCCACAGTGCCTCCCGACCCCTCCTGTCTCAGCATCCAGTATTTATGTAGTTTATGTGTCATGGGGCTAGGGTCAGTCATGAATGTGTACGTACGTTATGTCCTGCGTGCATCCTGGGAGTAGGGGAGTGTGTACTTACGTTTTGCCCTGCGTGCATCCTGGGAGTAGGGGAGTGTGTACTTACGTTATGCCCTGCGTGCATCCTGGGAGTAGGGGAGTGTGTACTTACGTTATGCCCTGCCTGCATCCTGGGAGTAGGGAAGTGTGTACTTACGTGTTGCCCGGCGTGCATCCTGGGAGTAGGGGAGTGTGTACTTACGTGTTGCCCTGCGTGCTCCTGGGAGTAGGGGAGTGTGTACTTATGTGTTGCCCTGCCTGCTCAAATAATTCTGATGCACTATGAGAGGTAGGCACGCTTTTTCTGTCGTCTTCAGAAAAGTTTTGATTATTTTAAGCACAAAGTCAAACACACAGTGTTTTTTTTGATGAATAATGTTGTATATTTAGAGGTTACTCATAAGTGGATGGTATTGTTAAGATGCACTTGTAATTGTACTTTTTAGGATGATATCAACATTCTGAATTCAACATGTGGTTAATAGCTAGCTAAGGTATTAGCAGGCTATTGTATGTGTGATGGCTAGCTCCTCGAATGATCCCAGTCCCTCGTATTGTGCATCTGTTGTAGAAAGAGGTGACGATTCGTAGAACATATGTGGCTCTACTAATGTTTTATATTATTTTGGATGCAGGATGCAGAGAGTGAATTCTAATTCATTAAAACAACCTGTTCTCCTTAGTCCACGTCTATAGTCTCAATTAACCACAACGCAGAGTTACAGCGGTGCAGTATAGCACCGGTTACATACACTTTTCATCTGTACAAAGAGAACAATCATCAGGCCGATGCATCCGTCTCCATCTTCTTAAACAACAGGGCAGCTATTATTAGCTGGACTCCTGTCCTGAGCCAGTGGCTTGAGCTGGATCAGCTGTTATATAAGACCCGTCGTGGGACTATGCTGCTGTTGTATACTTCAGTTGCATTGTGGTCACTTCTCCCAGGGCCCAGACAACAGCTACAATGAGAAGACTGACCACGAAAGCAGAACAAATGATGCGTAGAGTCCTGGTCCTGGTCCTCCTATGGGCACTGGTTTCGCATATGACGATTCATAGGCTGGTACATCTTCGTCTGGGTTGTGGGGCACCATCCTGCAGTGGCTGGCGTGAACCCACGTCGACCGCTCTGCAACCATCAGGAGCACCTGGAATGGACCAGTCCAGAGCTGGTGGTGCCAAGTCTTTCTGCAGAGGTCCTTGTTGACCACTCAATCTCCTGGCTGCAATTTGTGGAGCTTTTCCTACCTTTGGTTCAGGCAAAGCCACTTGTATCCTGGAAAACAGACTTCAGAACATTGTTAAGTGCAGCTCAGTAGCTTATCATTTGATCCTCTCAACCCATCAGTGTTCTGTGGGAACGGGGTGTTTAGGTGATCATGGGTCTTCCTGTGAGTATTTCATGAGGTGCTAAACCAGGGGTACGATGCACACGTCCATGCATGTACATCAGAGACAGAGGCATTACTGTTACCTATGACAATCCGGTCTCAGCCTTCCTCTGCCTACATTGTTATGCATACAAACCACAACTCCTCCCTTTTTACACATAAGTGGTCTTGGTCATGTGACAAGAACACTTATTTCACCATTCTCATTTCTCCAGGCCCTTGCAGATCAGAAACATCCTGTAGAGAAAACATGTTTTTTAACAGAGATGGGAAGTGCTAACAAAATAGCCTCCAACAAGTTTTCAACCAATTTACCAGATGAGGTGAGGAACCCACATTGCTTCCAGAATGTACCGAAGCCTAAATAAATGCTCTAGTAAGAGTAAACAGTTGTGCAGCCTGAGCTGACAGATGGGGTGGTAGTTTAGCACTGCCAAGGCTGCAGCTACTCTTCCTGGGTTCCGGAAAAAATTAAGGCAGTTATACAAATTTAAAAACATTACAATACATTCATTACAGAATTCACAACATGCTAAGTGTGTGCCCTCAGGTCCATACTCCACTACCACATATCTACAATGAAAAATCCATGTGTACGTGTGTGTATAGTGCGTATGTTATCATGTGTGCGTGTGTCTGTGCCTGTGTTTGTGTTACTTCACAGAACCCACTGTTCCATAAGGTGTATTTTTACCTTCTTTTTAAATCTGATTCTACTGCTGCATCAGTTACCTGATGTGGAATAGAGTTCCATGTAGTCATGGCTCTATGTAGTACTGTGCGCCTCCCATAGTCACATCCCTCTAGTGGTGTGGGGGCTGTGCTTTGGCAAAGTGGGTGGGGTTATATCCTTCCTGTTTGGCCCTGTCCGGGGGTATTATCGGATGGGGCCACAGTGTCTCCTGACCCCTCCTGTCTCAGCCTCCAGTATTTATGCTGCAGTAGTTTATGTGTCGGGGAGCTAGGGTCAGTTTGTTATATCTGGAGTACTTCTCCTGTCTTATCCGGTGCCCTGTGTGAATTTAAGTATGCTCTCTCTAATTCCCTTTCTCTTTCTTTCTCTCTCTCGGAGGACCTGAGCCCTAGGACCATGCCTCAGGACTACGTGGCATGATGACTCCTTGCTGTCCCCAGTCCACCTGGCCGTGCTGCTGCTCCAGTTTCAACTGTTCTGCCTGACCTGAGCCCTAGGACCATGCCTCAGGACTACGTGGCATGATGACTCCTTGCTGTCCTCAGTCCACCTGGCCGTGCTGCTGCTCCAGTTCAACTGAAGGCCAGAAAGATCATCAAGGACAACAACCACCCGAGCCACTGCCTGTTCACCCCGCTATCATCCAGAAGGGGAGGTCAGTACAGGTGCATCAAAGCGGGGACCGAGAGACTGAAAAACAGCTTCTATCTCAAGGCCATCAGACTGTTGAACAGCCATCACTAACATTGAGTGGCTGCTGCCAACATACTAACTCAACTCTAGCCACTTTAATAATGGAAAAATCGATGTATCAATTTATCACTAGCCACTTTATATAATGTTTACACACCCTACATTACTCATCTCGTATGTATATACTGTACTCTATACCATCTACTGCATCTTGATGTAATTAAATGTATCACTAGCCACTTTAAACAATGCCACTTTATATAATTTCCTCATACCCTACATTACTCATCTCATATGTATATACTGTACGCTATACCAAAGCATGCCCAAATTAAACTGCCTTCTACTCAGGCCCAGAAGATAGGATATGCATATAATTAGTAGATTTGGATAGTAAACACAAAGTTTCCAAAACTGTTAAAATAATGTCAGTGAGTATAACAGAACTGATTCTGCCTGTGATAATTATTTTTTGACCATGCTGGTCATTTATGAACATTTGAACATCTTGGCCATATTCTGTTATAATCTCCACCCGGCACAGCCAGAAGAGGACTGGCCACCCCTCATAGCCTGGTTCCTCTCTAGGTTTCTTCCTAGGTTTTGGCGTTTCTAGGGAGTTTTTCCTAGCCACCGTGCTTCTACACCTGCATTGCTTGCTGTTTGGGGTTTTAGGCTGGGTTTCTGTACAACACTTTGAGATATCAGCTGATGTACAAAGGGCTATATAAATATATTTGATTTGATTTGATTTGGACTTGGGGACTGTGAAGAGATCTCTGGTGACATGTCTTGTGGGGTATGCATGGCTGTCCGAGCTGTGTGCTAGTATTTTAAAACAGACACCTCGGTACCTTCAGCTTGTCAATACCTCTTACATAAAGTAATGAGGAAGTCAATCTCTCTTCCACTTTTAGCAATGAGAGATTGACATGCATGTCATTAATGTTAGCTCGCAGTGTATTTTTAAGAGCCAGCTGTGCTGCCCTGTTCTGAGCCAACTGCAATTTTCCCAAGTCCCGCTTTGTGGCACTTGACCACACAACTGAACAGCAGTCCAGGTGCGACAAAACTAGGGCCTGTAGGACCTGCCTTGTTGATAGTGTTGTTAAGAAGGTAGAAACTAGGGCCTGTAGGACCTGCCTTGTTGATAGTGTTGTTAAGAAGGTAGAAACTAGGGCCTGTAGGACCTGCCTTGTTGATGGTGTTGTTAAGAAGGTAGAAACTAGGGCCTGTAGGACCTGCCTTGTTGATAGTGTTGTTAAGAAGGTAGAAATTGGGGACTGTAGGATCTGCCTTGTTGATAGTGTTGTTAAGAAGGTAGAAACTAGGGCCTGTAGGACCTGCCTTGTTGATAGTGCTGTTAAGAAGGTAGAAACTAGGGCCTGTAGGACCTGCCTTGTTGATAGTGTTGTTAAGAAGGTAGAAACTAGGGCCTGTAGGACCTGCCTTGTTGATAGTGTTGTTAAGAAGGTAGAAACTAGGGCCTGTAGGACCTGCCTTGTTGACAGTGTTGTTAAGAAGGTAGAAACTAGGGCCTGTAGGACCTGCCTTGTTGACAGTGTTGTTAAGAAGGTAGAAACTAGGGCCTGTAGGACCTGCCTTGTTGACAGTGTTGTTAAGAAGGTAGAAACTAGGGCCTGTAGGACCTGCCTTGTTGACAGTGTTGTTAAGAAGCAGAGCAGCGCTTTATTATGGACAGACTTCTCCCCATCTTAGCTACTGTTGCATCAATATGTTTTGACCATGGCAGTTTACAATCCAGGGTTACTCCAAGCAGTTTAGTCATCTCAACTTACTAAATTTCCACATTATTCATTACGAGATGAACAGGTGAGCAGTACGTGTCTGTGAAATGAGAGCATTTCGGTCCCATCCCCCACGGTCCCGTGTGGCTCAGTTGGTAGAGCATGGCGCTTGCAACGCCAGGGTTGTGGGTTCATTCCCCCACGGGGGGACCAGGATGAATATGTATGAACTTTCCAATTTGTAAGTTGCTCTGGATAAGAGCGTCTGCTAAAAGACTTAAATGTAAAATGTAAATCTTAAAGGTTAAAGGGCACATTGACACGATGTCAGTACAGGCTAACACTGTAGCAGCTGGTACAGCTCTGATGCAACACACCAACCCTCTCACCACAATGTCAAGTCTCTTAGAGTAGTATGCAACGGGCCACTGCTTCCCAATGTCATCCTGTATGAGAACAGATTACATTTTTTTTCTTGGGCACACAACAATCTCCATAGATTGGCAGTAGAATGACCTTACTAAAGACCTCAGTGACTTTCAACTTGGCACCATCATAGTAGACCATGCTATCCAGTGTCGTGGAACATCGTCTCAGAAATATAACACTCGTAAGAACTTGTGAAATCAAATAGACTTTTTATTACAATTGTATAGCAAGCCGGAATGTCCCGCGGAACACACACCGTGGAACACCCCCCCTTTCCCAGAGCCTTAGCTCCTATATTTATACACACATAGCACTATGTCCATCCCTTATGCAAATGAAGTCTCCCTTCTCAAGTCATTCGCCACCACTATCCTCTAGTTCAAGCTTCCCGCTTGTTCACGCCCAATAACGCCCATATCTGCTTTCAATTAGTTTATAATGGTGACCGGACCCTCTATCTTAGTGTGTCAGCATATCTATCATTAGTGTGTCAGCATAATTTGTCACTTCCTTTCATTAATGTGTCAATGTACTCTTTGTTCAGTTTGCCTTTATTGGAATCAGCAGATTCTGTCCTATTCGCCTTCTTTTTAGAAGGAGCTGACTATGGGTTCTTTTTTATCATTAGTGTGTCAGGTCAGCAGACCATGTGTCTCCCCCTTTCATTAATGTGTCACTCTACTCTTTGTTCTGTTCTCCCCTATCCTTAGTGTGTCCAATTGTCTTAGGCGCCTATTTGTCTCCCTGTCTTCCTGTGGTCTATTTTTAATGTTCAGCTATCTTATACGTCTCATTTACTCCTACAAATCCCTCCTCTGGGTCTAATTAACCACATAAATTATACAAATGACTTTGGGATAGTGAATGAGAATACCTATGATGGACAAGAAAATACAAAAACAGAGTAAAGCATATAAACCAACTGGACCAAACATCTCCAAATGATTAATACTAAAATAGGAGTAAAAGATCCAATTAGAAACATTAAAGAAAACCTAACTAGACCAAACATCTCTAGTAATTCATAAGAGTAAAAGATCTAATTTGGTATAGAACTAATAAAAATTAATACATTACATTTTTGATGAAACATGAGCATGTAGGTACCTAGCCTTGCCATGAACTCTCGAGGTACACCTCTAGGCTGTCCAATTGCATCAAGGTATACCTCAGGGTCTTTCTCATATGCCCTTTTAACTCTAGGATTAACATAGTCATCATGGGGTGATTTAATAATGGTAACCTGTTGAATTGCTCTAACTAAGGTACAAAGACCAATCCATTCATTAAGCAATACATTCAACAGTTTGTTTTTTCCACACATCCAGAAACTATCAGCAATACCTCTGTCTTGATTCTTTAGCATAGTGAGAGACGGTGCAACCTGAGTTATTTTACCACACAACCCTTTTCTATTCATTATCAACCCTTTATCATTATTTCTACGAACTCCCGCAGTCTCTAGCACCCAAATAGTATCACATTCTACAGTGGTGTTTCCTACATCAATTCCTTCGGTGTTATGGCTGTAAAAACATTCATATTTTCCTTTAACCACAGTACTTCTATCTAACCGAGGTCCATTTAATTCAGTTATAATGTTATATGCAGCACAGTCACTGTTTCCCAGCATGGTCTCATTCAACATAGTTTTACCCCTAGTGCTTACCCAGAGCAATCCTATATTCTATGACACACAAGGGAATAGAATACTTTCTATTGGTACAATGGTCATTTTTCCAACTTACACAGTTTTTAAATGACGCCAGTTCAGAGACTATTAAGAGATCAGACAAAGGTGATTTTCTACATAAAATACAATTGTCCGTTCTGTGTTTGTTTGCCATATACTTAGCCCATTCATACCACTCGTTCTTCACTACTTCTTCTCGTGTGCTGTCCTTGAGTGGTTCTGATTCTGATACATCTAGTTCTGTCGCTTTTACAATGTTTTTGTCTTGAGGTAGATCATTAGAGTTTGTCAAAAAGTTCCAAATGTCAGTAAAAAACCCTCCTGGCTCTGACGTCTCAGGTTGCTTTGTGGGTACGGTGGTCTGCTTGGTAAGGGCAGTCGATGTCATCTTAGTGGTAGCTACTGTGGTCGTCACAGCAGCTGCCACCATTGTTGTTGTCGTTGTCACAGGTTCTTCCTGTTCAGGTGCAGGGGTAGGATCAATCTTAATGACCGTGGTGCTACTCCCTTCGGTCACTGTTGTTCTTGTTCAGCACCGACTCGTCTTTTTCTTTGATTAATGTCAGGTCACATCCTTTCGGGTCCCAAACGACTTCTCCCTTTGTTTGGTGATGTGTCCATCCACAGAGTGCAATCTCCGGTAAGGGTTTTATCCTTATTATTGAGATAGACTTCAGTTCTCCTGCTTCTGTTATGAGGTGGAACAGAGATTCTCACCTTGTCAGTCTTTTTGGATTGTTCAACTGGTTCCTCTCTTCTCTTCCTGCTCCCACCATACGTCTTGATTGTGCATTAGTCTGTTGTTTCTATACTTGCATTCACTGTTACTTCTGTTATGTCAATGTCATTATTCTTTTGTTGTTCTAACTTCAATTGTCTGTAAAGGAGACCATTCAAGAGTTGAAAAGTCAATTGTGGGGAAATCCCCATTTTCTTCAGCTTGCGGGACTTTTCCTCCTCTTTCTTCACCTGAGGCTCCCTCCTCAGGCAGGACTTAGCTTCCATCTGGAAGGGTTTCAATTTTTAGGGAAGAGATGTTCTCATTCTGTTCCTTGTGAGGCCTCTCCTCCTCTTCTGGGTGCATTAGTCGGTGCACCTGTCACATTTTGGCTTTCACTTGATTTGCTGTTTTCTTGGCTCCTCCCTGGCGTCTTGATCGTTTCTGCTGCTCCTACTCCCTCCTGGTGAATCAGCATCCTCTGTGTCCTCATCTCTATATGGTTGTGTCCTTCTCTCTGTTGGGACTCAGGTGCAGTGGTTCAGATGGTACCACGTCTGGCTTCCTTTCACTTGGACGGCCGTTCTTGTTGCTTTGGCCACCTCATAGGGTCCATCTCTCCTCGGTTGATCCCACTTCCTCCGGAACACTCGAACGTGGACTAGATCTCCTGGTGTCACTGGGAGAGGTCCTTCTGGTCCCCTTGGATCATCAGACGCGGAACCTCTCGTCCTGGTTCAGGTTTCTGCCTTCTTTTCGTGAGGCATTCAGACTTAGAGACTTATGGCCTCTGTTCTATGATTGCACCATACATCCTCTTACTTCCATCACTCATCACACAACAAACTGACATTCCAGCTGAAGCTGGCGAACCCCTCTCCTTCTGGTTTCCTAAACATAAGACTTGGAAAACAACAGACAAAACATAACAGTATTGACCATGTTATGTGTTATGCATAAATATATTCCTGAAAACTGAAATCTGAGACCATGACAATTCCCACTCTCTCTTCGCCTGACTATGCCTCCAGGATATTTTTCTGCTGGGCTCCACAAAAATAAAAGCCCTAAAAAGCTTCCTCATGCTTCCACCCAGTCTTCCCCTTTCGGCCCCAGGTTCTGAGAGGTGTTCCCAAATCATGTCATTTTTTACTTAGTTTCCCATCTGCTCCATTTCAACTGATAATCATGTGCATAACCTTAATCAACATTATCTCTTCTTGAAGTAATTCAACACTGTATATGCTTTCACATCAATGCTTTCAACATGTTTGTTTAGAGTACAATACCCTAACATCTATTCTTTTTCACATGATGCATTAAAAAATAAAACAAGTAGCCCCCAAACTCAACCCAGTATGTCTACAGTGGAATCTAGTCTCTCTCTCTTTCTCTCTCTGATTCCACATCCTCTGTCATGGTGTTTTCAAGCTCACCCATTATTCAGCTGGACCTCACTTCTCGTGAGACTTATGCACCCACCAAAGAGAGACATGAAGATCTTTACCACTGCAGTGCTGTAAGAAGTATACTCCCAGCTTGGTGTATCTTGATGTACACTTAGTCTCCAGAATTCAGCCCTTCCATTTCTGGCTGTTTTTTCCTGAGGACATACACACTAACACATGGGTTATTTCCTGACAACAGACTTTCTTCTTATAGCAAGATCACTACTTCTTAATTTCTAAATAATAGCCCTATGTAAACATTCTGTCTCAAATACCTGGCCTCCTGCCACAGAAATATTCATAATGATAGTCAAATGATGGTCCCTACAGCAACTGCTGTAAAATAATTTGTAATCAGTCAAGTGTCTTCCAGTTGGATGAATATCCAATCCTCACAAAACTAAGTCATAAGTTTCTTAAACTTTTGCTCTAGTGTTCAAAATGCCACCACTTCTTACTTTTACCATAATCTAGGTATGTGAATTGTTCTATTTACTTTAGAATTGTCCCTATATTTTACACAGCCAGCTGTCTTTCCTTTTCTGTGAGTTATCTCCTCTAATTATATACCTAATTTCTAGAAATAACACCCCTTCACTACCATAACCTTCATTTATGAGCCCCCTCATATCCCCAATGTAGTCCCAGTTTTTCTAACCCATAACACATGAGTCACTACTCCTAATTTCCTTCCATAGTTTGATACATACTTAAACATTCTCAATTCAATTTTAATCAATTTATATCATTCCCTCCTCAGGAACAATATACACTTATGTTCCTTAAAAAAATAAATTGGCCAAACAAGAAAAAGAGAAAAAGTAAATTATAATAACTGCACATTTGCAATAAATTACCACTATTTTTAATGTAATTAAACCTGGGGAAGACGTCCATCCGTTTCATTCTAAGCCAATGTTTCTGTCGGTCTCTTTCTTCTTCATCCTTGGGTATCATCGCACAACAGACTACCTTTTTATTCAGTTGTTTATATTATTACAATTTATCATTACAATTACAATGACATTATAAAACAAAAGAAACAAAAAACATTTAATCCAATATTCTGTAAGTTGTCAACCACCCTGTCTCATGATTAGTTTCCAGAGCTTCCCCAGGCCTAGTAAATTTAAACAGTTCTATATCCAAATCATAACTAAACCGTTCTTTTTTGAATACATTTTCCAACCCAATATTCAGGATAACAGTCCTTAGTGTTTACTTTAACTCAAATTTGACCTTATCTATTCAATAGACATCATCCCTTTAATAATTAACATTTATACTAAACACTTTCATTACCAGTATTATCTATTTTCCAAATAGCCCTTTTGTCTCAGTTTTTCTCTCATGAGTGGCCTGGTAATAAAAGGTCAGTACCCCAATCCCTTTTAGTCTATCTTCTTCCAGCACATATCATTCCAGCATGTCTATTTTTAGATACAGTTCACAGGTCATCAGACACAGTTGTCCCTCACTATTCAGCTGGTTAGGGTGGGTTTGAGCTCCACACCCACTTGTGGTGATATTCTCTCCCATGCCTTAAAGCATTCTGACTTCACCTTCTTATGATAACTCCCTTATTCTACTGGTGATCTCTCAGACGAATTACAGATTATGTAGTTATCAACATAACCCTCGCAGAGACCCACACTCCAATAAACCCTTTGGAGTAACTTTCATCACTTAACATATTTTCCTTTTATATGCAGAATGAACAAAGCACATTTGTGTATTTACCCAAAGACCATAACCCCAGGGAACTGATAATTTTACCTATGAACCCATGTTAAATAAAAATAAACCTATTTGAATAACTTTAGTCAATTTAAGATTACAACTCTTCATAATTTTCCCAGGTAAATAATAGATTTTCAAAGTAACTATACACTTTGAATAGAGACTGGTGTTTTTAATTAAATCCCACCTGTTCCAACAATTTCTAGTGAAGGTGATCAGTCTTTCACGGGAAATTCTTAGGATTCAGGGCATTTTGATACCATTAAAATGTTTCCACTCCCCTTTCTTTAGAAACAACTTAAATACATTTTTCAAAAACATTTCCATCCTTCTGCATACCCAATTTGAAACTGAATTGAAAAAAACCCTCCACTAACGCATGTTCATTCCCGGTATATGGTGTACTTACTAGTGAACCATAGGCCAAGAACATACAGGAACTGGCCTCACTTATCCGGAACTTCATTTTTAGCCTTATCCAGATATTTTTATTTTTAAAGCGGCTGACTTTAACGAACTGCTTTCCCCAGTATCGCAGTCTCCAATGACATTTTGACCAGAGAAGATTAAACCCCTTTTTTTCTGGAAAAGAAATGTGCACAACAACAACAACATTCACAATGTTACCTTTTAATCAGCAAGCCAATACTATTACTTATATATTCATTTTATTCTATAAGCGTCTTAGCAGTTTCAGAGAATGACGGTATAGAATGTCTAACACAATTAAAATCCCATCAGTACTTTACTAGAAGTTAGGTAAAACGTGATCTAATACTTCTTCTTGACCACATATAACCTGTAATCTCTATGAACCACTCCTTGTTCGATCAGAGACTATACACCGCCAAGTGAAAATTCCATTCTTACTAACCTCAAAAATGATTAGTTGTTTGTTCATTTGACAAAGATGCACACTCTTGTATAGCGGCATTTCCTGCTACCGCACTAAGTTCCAGTGTCACTTTACACTAATTTTTCCCATACCCGATATCCCCATATCCAAAACAGGGAGCCATCTTCTTATGCTTTAGATATTTTCTAGAGCTCTGCTAACCACCCGCACGTCTGCGAGGACGAGCAGAATCATATTTGTCCCCCATCGTAATGTATTTTCTGACGATCGAATGTTGACATCAGAACACCTGCAAATCGAGCTTCTTATTATGGTTTTATGTGATTGTTCCAATTCCCAATTGCCTCCCTGAATTGTTTATTTTATTTATCCTGTTTACCGAGTAATGGTGTCCTCCATTATCCAGTTTTCATTTTCAATCCGAATTCGGTAGAACTAATGTGCGCTTCTTTCAGTGACTCCATGGCTTTATTAAATCCCTCATCTCTCTATGCTAGGGAGAAACAGTCTTCTTTCAGTGACTCCATGGCTTTATTAAATCCCTCATCTCTCTATGCTAGGGGGGGGGGTACAGTCCTTTTGTTTTCATGCCACTCTTTATTTATTTATTTTTCCTAAATACTGGTGCATTCACCTTATGATATCCAGTGGAACAACCACTTTACAATAGTGCATCTAACTCTTTTAAGGGAGGGGGGGGGGTTTAGAAGGATTACTTTATCCTATCCTAGGTATTCCTTAAAGAGGTGGGGTTTCAGGTGTCTCCGGAAGGTGGTAATTGACTCCGCTGACCTGGCGTCGTGAGGGAGTTTGTTCCACCATTGGGGTGCCAGAGCAGCGAACAGTTTTGACTGGGCTGAGCGGGAACTGTACTTCCTCAGAGGTAGGGAGGCGAGCAGGCCAGAGGTGGATGAACGCAGTGCCCTTGTTTGGGTGTAGGGCCTGATCAGAGCCTGAAGGTACGGAGGTGCCGTTCCCCTCACAGCTCCGTAGGCAAGCACCATGGTCTTGTAGCGGATGCGAGCTTCAACTGGAAGCCAGTGGAGAGAGCGGAGGAGCGGGGTGACGTGAGAGAACTTGGGAAGGTTGAACACCAGACGGGCCGCGGCGTTCTGGATGAGTTGCAGGGGTTTAATGGCACAGGCAGGGAGCCCAGCCAACAGCGAGTTGCAGTAATCCAGACGGGAGATGACAAGTGCCTGGATTAGGACCTGCGCCGCTTCCTGTGTGAGACAGGGTCGTACTCTGCGAATGTTGTAGAGCATGAACCTACAGGAACGGGTCACCGCCTTGATGTTAGTTGAGAACGACAGGGTGTTGTCCAGGATCACGCCAAGGTTCTTAGCACTCTGGGAGGAGGACACAATGGAGTTGTCCATGGGAAATGGTTGCTAGTTATGAACATAGCTTACTCATTACAACCACGGTTCATTGAGGCAAGGATGCGCAGTAGCGGTCTTTCACACAACATAGCCCGGGGAGTGTGCGCCTTGGCCGATTTCGTACTCTCCTGCGGAGTAAATTTCTTCACCTCTCTGTACATGGACCCCATGGAACAAGAGAATAAACCCTGATTAGGAAGAAAGAAGAGGCCGCTGTTGACAGATCAATAAACACAGTTTGGAGATCCATATCAAGCTTAGACGTCAACATAGCCCTGCTCAAAGAATCTATGACTGCAGCGATAGGGGAACAGAAGGAGTACAACAAGTTCAAGAACGAACTGCTATCTATCCAGATGGAGAGAGCAGACCTCCGTTATCTACTAGGAGCGCTCCGGGGAAGACTGGATGTACGGAGGTTAATTGGTGCAGTAAAGACTCTCTCTGACAATGTGGGACTGCAACTCAACGCCTCGGCCTACATCAACAGGCAGGTGTTAACCCTGGCTGTTCAAAGGGATCTGGACGATATGAGAGAACCAGTCACTAGAGTGAGCGTTCAGGACGCATACCGCGAGTACAGTAGAACGAAAGCTATAACTGAAGGGGATGTAGTATAACAACATGTTGTCACCTTTTCACAGTTAAAAGTTCCCTATGTCTACTAAGTGTTTGATTACTTTGGATGTTTTGTATGTAATCTGTTAGATATATCAATGCCATTAAAGTAAAAAAAAACATATCTGTGGCTATAGCACAATGTCTACATGGAATTGATGTGGAACTGTCACTAGCACATGGTTGGTAGGAAGACATCACACGGGCCATTGGCTAGACACCATATACCCCACTACCCTATCACATGGAAACACCAGCAGGATCACTGACATAGGGAGGCGAGTAGCACCTTCCTTTGTAAGTTCTAAATAGACAGTACACAGATAGATCCCTGTGCTGAATGAACTAGCTTCTGATTCCTCTGGCGGTGATAACGGACCCTGGCCGTGTAGAACTAAGGCTGGGAATGCATTACAGAACCAGTGTCTACTGAGTAATCCACATAGATGTGCACCCGATCATAGGCAGTTCATTCTCAATTACTGTCACATCAATTGTCTTTCAAAATGTGGTGTCGCTGTCATCTTTCAAATAAACACAACCAAGATATATGTATATGCAAGACATATTTTATTTCAAGGCAATAGATATATAAGGTTGGCTGATACAAAAGGGTATACACATTACCCAGGTGTAATATGGTCGATTAAAGTAAGGTATAAAATCGTACACACGTGAAATTGAGAACATGAAATTGGTAACAATATACAAACATCATTGCTCTACTTTAAAGGAAGCTGTAACACTCTGTGGTTGTGGACATGTGAGTGAGACCAATACCATCATCGCCACTGTTGTGGTAGGAGCTAAACTCCTCAACAATATCCATGTAATTACCTCCTGAATTACCGTCTGAGGGGCATGTGAACATGCTGTTGGCATTCCTGCCATTGAAACAGTAATTGCTATCATCTTTGGGCCGTTGCTGGGCCAGGTGAGGTGTTACTGTTTCCATCCCAATCCTGGAGGCCAACAAAGCTATGACATGGACCAAAGTAGCACCTTCACTGGGTTTACAATCTAACACAAGGTTAAGCCGCCTGTCTTGTGGTGACACGTACTGAGCTGTAAACCACCTACAAAGATAGAATACCATTCTTCTAAACTCTATGCTCGAGGTGAGGTTTCTCAGTTTGTTGTCAACAACTGTGACGACCTTAGACTGCCCTCTCCTGGGCAACAAAGTGCACCACATAGTCAAAATGATCTGTTTCTTCAAGACAAAACAGCACCAATGAAACCTGTAGGACCCAAGTGACACATTGAACAATCTCGGTAAGGAGTCATCAGGTCCGATCAGCTTCTCCGTTCTGGGAAGGGGACGGGTTCCCACCACAACGTGATCCCAGAACCCAGGTACATGAGGGATGCAGACATATCTGTAGGCCACCTCTTCTGGCATTGCTTTGCTTACTCAGTACCTGAAGGACATGGTGTCATTCACTGTGATGAGATGGTTGAACGCTGCGTGGGAAGAGAACACTGTCAGTCCAGCTACATGATCAGGGCTCGTCATTGTAGTATAACATAGACATAGACAGATATATCTATAAATGGAAATATACATACCTCTTCGCAGGGTGTCAACTCCAGAGGATTGCTCCTCATTCATAATCAGCTGCACATGGACGTTGACCTCCTTGTCAGTCTTGAACTTATCATCTATGTTGAGTTCCAGATCCCAGTCTCCTACATTCTCCAGAGCAGGGAAAATTGGCAAGGGTGTGGTGCTTAGAGTGGTATCTCTCTCTCTATTTATCTCTCTCTCTCTCTCTCTCTCTCTCTCTCTCTCTCCTCTATCCCCCCCCCTCTCTCACTCTCTCTCTGTCTCTCTCACTCTCTCTATCTCCCCCCCTCTCTCTCTATTTATCTATCTCTGTCTCTCTCTCTCTCTCTCTCTCTCTCTCTCTCTGTCTCTCTCTCTCTCCTTGTGGACGATATATTGTGAAGGCGACAACCACTTTGTTCACTGTAACACAGTCTGCACAATACACAGCCCCAAGCACATTGCACGGGCCTGTTCAGCTGAATCAAGTAGTTGTTACAGATGAACGCTCTGTTGAACTTCTTTTTACACGTGGCGCATATAATCAACTGTTTCATCACAGGGATTATCATCGCAATGGACGACACGGTAGCCCCGTCGCTGTACAGGTTATATCGGCTGGGACCAGGCACGGATTCTTCATAGGTGACAGCTGCTTCGGATTGTGGTGGTGTGGGGAACAATGTCCTTTGCGACTGTAAAGATGTCACTGGCTTGGGTTTGCACACGTTGAACCCTCGTATATCAACGGTCTGCTGTGGAGTTTCAGGCACTTGAGATGCTGGTTGTTCAGGATGTAGGACCCGGGCCTCCTGCTGCGGCACTTGATGAAACGTTTCCAGATGCACCTCAACCTGCTGGGGCTCTAGAGGCTGTGCCGGCTGTTGTTGTTGAAAGACATATTCACCACAGACCCTCTCAAGAGCAGCCATGGAGTTCTCTGGGTACCCGAGAGGGGCCATGTCACCAATACAGGCGTTGAAGGTGCTGAGTTTCACATCTGTAAGCTGGGTTACCTCATTACAGATGGCGCTTGAAGGTGGTTTCATAGTGGGAAGGGGATCGGTTGTAGCAGAAAATATTGAACCTGGACAAGAGTCAACGTTCCACTGTGGCCTACTGAAATGTGGCTCGGATGCTTGGGACATTTCACACTCTTGAAAGGCATTTGCATATTCCACATCGGTTAGCATATCATCCGGAACTCTCTCGGTACCCCTGTAACACAAGGCGGAAACAAGTCACCCCTCTACCCAAAGGCAATAGATTACTATTCAGTAATAACACAATGTGTGTGATAGTTACACTTACGTGACACATGTCATGCTATCCAGGGCAGCAGTAACCTCCTCTGATGTATCACACCCAGACATGGCTGTGATGCTATCCACGGCAGCAGTAACCTCCTCTGATGTATCACACCCAGACATGGCTGTGATGCTATCCACGGCAGCAGTAACCTCCTCTGATGTATCACACCCAGACATGGCTGTGATGCTATCCAGGGCAGCAGTAACCTCCTCTGATGTATCACACCCAGACATGGCTGTGATGCTATCCAGGGCAGCAGTAACCTCCTCTGATGTATCACACCCAGACATGGCTGTCATGCTATCCAGGGCAGCATCAACCTCCTCTGATGTATCACACCCAGACATGGCTGTGATGCTATCCAAGGCAGTCTGAAGCTCCTTTGAGGTAGCACATCCGGCCCTGTTTACGTGCTCTGTCGCAGAGACAACTTCATCAGCCCTATCTTGATACCCAGGCGCATCTAATACAATTGCATGGTCAACTCTACATTCAGGCACATTGTGAGACATTTCACATGTTTCACCAATAGGTTGTTGGAACGATGGTTCAGTTGTAGACTGGGGCTTGGGTACAGCAGACACTACCTCCTTGGTCTGAGTCTCATCAGAGTCTGGCTCCTTGGTCTGAGTCTCATCAGAGTCTGGCTCCTTGGTCTGAGTCTCATCAGAGTCTGGCTCCTCGGTCTGAGTCTCATCAGAGTCTGGCTCCTTGGTCTGAGTCTCATCAGTCTGGCTCCTTGGTCTGAGTCTCATCAGTCTGGCCCCTTGGTCTGAGTCTCATCAGAGTCTGGCTCCTTGGTCTGAGTCTCATCAGAGTCTGGCTCCTTGGTCTGAGTCTCATCAGTCTGGCTCCTTGGTCTGAGTCTCATCAGTCTGGCTCCTTGGTCTGAGTCTCATCAGAGTCTGGCTCCTTGGTCTGAGTCTCATCAGAGTCTGGCTCCTTGGTCTGAGTCTCATCAGAGTCTGGCTCCTTGATCTGTGTCTCAGCAGATTCTGGGGTCTGAGTCTCTGCAGACACTGTCTCAGCAGACACTACATCATTGGCCTGAGTCTCATCAGAGTCTGGCTCCTGGGTCTGCGTCTCAGCTGAGGTAGCCCCGGCTGGGGCCGACTCAGGCTCTGTGTCATCTGTGGTGGGGGAATTAGGCACAGTGCATACCGTCCCAGAACAGGCAGCATCCTCTGTATACTGAGACTCTGGTTCAGCAGATACACATGGTTCAGTATCAGGGTCTTGTTGGACTCCAGCCACTCTGGTACTTTTTTGTTTGATAGGTACACTATGTTTGACTGGAGAGGATACCCTTTCCGCGACATGTTTGGGTACAGAATTGTGACAGTCCTCCTTGTCATCATCGCTAGTGTGAACATAGTCACTGGAGGAACTTGTGTTGCTTTCATCTCCGCTATCATCTGTACCAGGTTCTGTAGGTACTTTAGCCCCGATTCCACTGCTGGAGTCATCGCTTTCATCTCCGTTATCATCTCCGCTATCATCTGTACCAGGTTCTGTAGGTACTTTAGCCCCGATTCCACTGCTGGAGTCATCGCTTTCATCTCCGCTATCATCTGTACCGGGTTCTGTAGGTACTTTAGCCCCGATTCCACTGCTGGAGTCATCGCTTTCATCTCCGTTATCATCTCCGCTATCATCTGTACCAGGTTCTGTAGGTACTTTAGCCCCGATTCCACTGCTGGAGTCATCGCTTTCATCTCCGCTATCATCTGTACCAGGTTCTCTAGGTACTTTAGCCCCGATTCCACTGCTGGAGTCATCGCTTTCATCTCCGCTATCATCTGTACCAGGTTCTGTAGGTACTTTAGCCCTGATTCCACTGCTGGAGTCATCGCTTTCATCTCCGCTATCATCTGCACCGGGTTCTCTAGGTAGGTTAGCCTCCTCATTGATATCCGTGACATGGTGTAGAACCGCTGATGTGCTATTGTCTACTTCTTCACTGTTGTTTGGTCTCCTGTTGAACATCCAGGCCCTCTTTCTGCAACAACTTTTAACGCTCGACTGAGAACCAGACTGATTGTAGGACATGTTGACCGATCTCTTCTTAATATTGTCCACAGTCACAGGTTTATGATGTGGGCCAGTGGACGGTCTATGTGATCTAGGCATGCTTTGGCTTTGTGAAGCAAACCTGTTTTCATATATGCCAATCTTTGCTGATGTGACGCTGCTACCAAGACCACCATTGCGGCCGCTGCTACAGGAGACTTGGGGACACAACCTTTGAGCATTAAGGCCTGTATTGGGTTCTTTGCTTCGCCTACGGTTGACAGAACTATGGGTCATGTCTCTGCTGCCGCTGGTGGTGTGAGCTCGGCTGTGGTCCCTGGGAGACTGGGCCCTGATGCTGTCCCTTGGGGGGTGGGACCGACTGCTGCCCCTGGTGGGCTGGGGCCGGCTGCTGACATTGTCATGATGTCCGTGTCTCTCACCAGTCTTGCGTTGTGTTTTGGCAGGTTGTCCTTCACAGGGATCCATTCCAGAGGTATACGGCGTTTCACCTTTGCTGTGGTAGGAGCATGACAAACGTTTTGTGGCCGTTTGTTGTACCGAGTTGGCAGTCCATTGTAACCCTTGGTCTTCGGTGACAGTCCTATGTCATGACTAACTTGTTGTAACCTGTTTTTGTCAGACCTACATCTTAAGTCAAAGGGTTGGGGGTGTCTAGGGTACACAGGTACATTGTGTGGAACCAGAAGGTCGTGTTGATATGTGTTGTGGTCCTCTGTGTCATACAGCCTGTCATTAGAGGCTCTTTCATGCCACCTTCTCTGCTGTATGTTGCACAAGGGAGAGGGTGTAGATTCCCTCAACTGTGTATATTCCTCAACTCTTAGGCCCATATTGGGATGCTGGTAGTACCATTCGCCTCTGTTATTGTATGTTGAATAAACGTCATGTGACATTCTATCTTTTCTTTCTAATTCTTGTTGTTTTGTAAAGTACTTCACACTAGCACTGGACCATGTCCATGGTTCAGCTGCAAATATACACTGAATTTTCCACTGTCTGTAACTAATCTTATATATGTAGCTGAGGCTCCTCCTAAAAGCTTCAAGGCCGTTTGAAGTAATCACCACAATGTGTCATCAGGTAGACTATATGTATCTTTCCTGTTTCACTGCTTAGGTGTCAACCTGAGGTGACCTAGTTTCAATGTCTCACTGTGGGTTGTGTATCCAACCACTGCTGTTTCTACGGGCTTCCGATACGTCCAACCACTGCTGTTTCTACGGGCTTCCGATACGTCCAACCACTGCTGTTTCTACGGGCTTCCGATACGTCCAACCACTGCTGTTTCTACGGGCTTCCGATACGTCCAACCACTGCTGTTTCTACGGGCTTCCGATACGTCCAACCAGCTGAATTGTCCATTCCGATGTTATGCACATAACCTCGAATCGTCCAATAACTCCTGAGTCGCCCAACCGCTGTTCATCTAACATTGCTCATACAATCCAAACAGAGCTGACACCTCCGGCAGCAGCTGGGTCTTCCACCCGGTGTTATGCAGATGAAACTCACACTTTCCAAGTACAGATAACTCACCCAACTAATGTTATCTCCATGGGGCTCCAACACCCAGAGCAAGGTAGATCGTCCAACCACTGTTATGTATATGGGGCTCCAACACCCAGAGCAAGGTAGATCGTCCAACCACTGTTATGTATATGGGGCTCCAACACCAAGGTAGATCGTCCAACCACTGTTATGTATATGGGGCTCCAACACCCAGAGCAAGGTAGATCGTCCAACCACTGTTATGTATATGGGGCTCCAACACCCAGGTAGATCGTCCAACCACTGTTATGTATATGGGGCTCCAACACCCAGAGCAAGGTAGATCGTCCAACCACTGTTATGTATATGGGGCTCCAACACCAAGGTAGATCGTCCAACCACTGTTATGTATAATGGGGCTCCAACACCAAGGTAGATCGTCCAACCACTGTTATGTATATGGGGCTCCAACACCAAGGTAGATCGTCCAACCACTGTTATGTATAATGGGGCTCCAACACCAAGGTAGATCGTCCAACCACTGTTATGTATATGGGGCTCCAACACCAAGGTAGATCGTCCTACCACTGTTATGTATATGGGGCTCCAACACCCAGAGCAAGGTAGATCGTCCAACCACTGTTATGTATATGGGGCTCCAACACCAAGGTAGATCGTCCAACCACTGTTATGTATATGGGGCTCCAACACCAAGGTAGATCGTCCAACCACTGTTATGTATATGGGGCTCGGAACATCCAACGCCGGGGGGGGTTTCAGCTGTTATGTCAATGAAGCTCAGACTGTCCAAGTGTGAATGATTCACCCAGCTACTGCTATCTCCATGGTGAGCAAACATCCACACCAGATAGGTCATTCTATTAGCTATGTCAACTACAGAATAACAAGCTTTTCTGTTTGGGAGTCTAAGGTGGGAGCTGTTAGTAGCTGATTGACTTTGGACCTGTTGCCGTGCCACCCAAACACGATCTGGTGTAAACAAGGTAACCTTATCTATAAGGCATGTTTGTTCATCCAGCTCATTTTCGGTGTGAACAGATACAATAAAGGCGACCTGCATGGGAACATTAGAAAGTGTCTACCGGTTACACATTTAAATGATGGTAAGTGATAATGATGACTCTACAAATAAATGGTCACAGGTCTATTAAAACAGTATCAAGATATCAGGTAAGTGCAGGAATAACGCCATAATCCATGCCACTGAGTCACTGAAACATCCAGGAATAACACCATAATCCTACTACTGCCACTGAGTAACTGAAACAACCAGGAATAACACCATAATCCTACTACTGCCACTGAGTAACTGAAACAACCAGGAATAACATCATAATCCTACTACTGCCACTGAGTAACTGAAACAACCAGGAATAACACCATAATCCTACTACTGCCACTGAGTAACTGAAACAACCAGGAATAACACCATAATCCTACTACTGCCACTGAGTAACTGAAACAACCAGGAATAACACCATAATCCTACTACTGCCACTGAGTAACTGAAACAACCAGGAATAACACCATAATCCATGCCACTGAGTAACTGGAACAACCAGGAATAACACCATAATCCTACTACTGCCACTGAGTAACTGGAACAACCAGGAATAACACCATAATCCTACTACTGCCACTGAGTAACTGAAACAACCAGGAATAACACCATAATCCTACTACTGCCACTGAGTCACTGAAACAACCAGGAATAACACCATAATCCTACTACTGCCACTGAGTAACTGAAACAACCAGGAATAACACCATAATCCCACTACTGCCACTGAGTAACTGAAACATCCAGGAATAACACCATAATCCTACTACTGCCACTGAGTAACTGAAACAACCAGGAATAACACCATAATCCTACTACTGCCACTGAGTAACTGAAACAACCAGGAATAACACCATAATCCCACTACTGCCACTGAGTAACTGAAACAACCAGGAATAACACCATAATCCTACTACTGCCACTGAGTAACTGAAACAACCAGGAATAACACCATAATCCTACTACTGCCACTGAGTAACTGACACAACCAGGAATAACACCATAATCCTACTACTGCCACTGAGTAACTGAAACAACCAGGAATAACACCATAATCCTACTACTGCCACTGAGTAACTGAAACAACCAGGAATAACACCATAATCCTACTACTGCCACTGAGTAACTGAAACAACCAGGAATAACACCATAATCCTACTACTGCCACTGAGTCACTGAAACAACCAGGAATAACACCATAATCCTACTACTGCCACTGAGTAACTGAAACATCCAGGAATAACACCATAATCCTACTACTGCCACTGAGTAACTGAAACATCCAGGAATAACACCATAATCCTACTACTGCCACTGAGTAACTGAAACAACCAGGAATAACACCATAATCCTACTACTGCCACTGAGTAACTGAAACAACCAGGAATAACACCATAATCCTACTACTGGCACTGAGTAACTGAAACAACCAGGAATAACACCATAATCCAGGTCACTGAGTAACTGAAACAACCAGGAATAACATCATAATCCTACTACTGCCACTGAGTAACTGAAACATCCAGGAATAACACCATAATCCTACTACTGCCACTGAGTAACTGAAACATCCAGGAATAACACCATAATCCTACTACTGCCACTGAGTAACTGAAACATCCAGGAATAACACCATAATCCATGCCACTGAGTAACTGAAACATCCAGGAATAACATCATTTATTTGTTGGCAGGTAAAATATTTGGATGTTGTTACTGGTACAAAGTGTAATTACAAAAAGGCTGTACTTCACTATAATGAAAGTTGTACTCTACTTAGCCCGTTTGTTTGTTTGTGTGTGTGTGTGTGTGTGTGTGTGTGTGTGTGTGTGTGTGTGTGTGTGTGTGTGTGTGTGTGTGTGTGTGTGTGTGTGTGTGTGTGTGTGTGTGTGTGTGTGTGTGTGTGTGTGTGTGTGTGTGTGTGTGTGTGTGTGTGTAGAGACATGCACAGTATACATTGTTGTCACTCGGGTTTATTGACCAGTTTATCACAAAACAAAGCAGTGGTACATATCACCAAGCTATAGCTCAATAGAGACATTTTGCAATGGCACATTTATAGAACTAACACTGTTCAGTGTAGTAAAAACAGTTTATCATTGACTACATATCCTAGGGACATTTATAGACCTAACACTGTTCAGTGTAGTAAACACAGTTTATCATTGACTACATATCCTAGGGACTGAGGCCGGCTATGTACGTTTTCAACTGGTCTGCCAGGCTGTTTTGGTTCATTTCCCTCAGTGTTTTGTAAATGGGATCCAGGTAACTGGTCATGTTGAACATGTTCCTTCAGCACTTTTTGCAGGTCAGTTGTGTTTCTGATGAGCTCCGCCGTGCTGCTTGGTAGTTTCAATGTCCATATGAATCTTTTCAACTGTCCTCTGTCAAGGTCGCAAAGTATATTCAACACCTTCTCTGTCACAGCACCTTGATGTTTATTGATAACCTTGCCGCGTGTAGCGAAGGCCACAGGTTGTAGCTGACTTGAGGTGTGAGTACAGTCACTGTCTTTGACTCGCTTCAACAGGTCATTGCGATCGATTTTCTTGAGCAGGGTGTTCAACCCTGCCCGTGCTGCAGCTCCGTAATGCAATGCCATAACATCTGCTAACCCGGTTCTATCTGTCACATATTGCAGGTCCACTGATGCGGTGTCGATGCGTGATCTCTATCTCGCTCATAACAAACTTCATCTTCTCAATATCATCACGGGTTATATTGTCCAAACAAATGGAGAATATTTCCTTAGGTGACATAACATTACCATTACCTACTGAGGATGATCCAGGGTAATTGTCCCATGTTGCCATCAAGCTATTACTAGTAATACCTCCCTTACTTCTGGCAGTGTCAATCAGGGCCCGGGCCTTGTCATGAGTACCTCCTATAGACTGGATACTTTCCAACTCTCCATTGTTTAGCATCCTTTGTGCAAAGAGAACATCTGCAATATGGTCCAACATCTTCATCTTGGCAGCATCTATGTAGCTGAGTCTTTTCTTGTAAAGGACATTCATGGTATCGGCTATTCGGTATGTGACACAGGAACAGCTTGTTGAAATATACAACTGCACGTTGGCTCTGCTAGACCTCTGCTTATGACCAACTTTAGTGTTCTGTGTTTCAGAGAAACATCATGACCAACTTTAGTGTTCTGTGTTTCAGAGAAACATCATGACCAACTTTAGTGTTCTGTGTTTTAGAGAAACATCATGACCAACTTTAGTCTTTACTGTTTTAGAGAAACATCATGACCAACTTTAGTGTTCTGTGTTTCAGAGAAACATCATGACCAACTTTAGTCTTTACTGTTTTAGAGAAACATCATGACCAACTTTAGTGTTCTGTGTTTTAGAGAAACATCATGACCAACTTTAGTCTTTACTGTTTTAGAGAAACATCATGACCAACTTTAGTCTTTACTGTTTTAGAGAAACATCATGACCAACTTTAGTCTTCTGTGTTTCAGAGAAACATCATGACCAACTTTAGTCTTTACTGTTTTAGAGAAACATCATGACCAACTTTAGTGTTCTGTGTTTCAGAGAAACATCATGACCAACTTTAGTCTTTACTGTTTTAGAGAAACATCATGACCAACTTTAGTCTTTACTGTTTTAGAGAAACATCATGACCAACTTTAGTGTTCTGTGTTTTAGAGAAACATCATGACCAACTTTAGTCTTTACTGTTTTAGAGAAACATCATGACCAACTTTAGTCTTTACTGTTTTAGAGAAACATCATGACCAACTTTAGTGTTCTGTGTTTTAGAGAAACATCATGACCAACTTTAGTCTTTACTGTTTTAGAGAAACATCATGACCAACTTTAGTCTTTACTGTTTTAGAGAAACATCATGACCAACTTTAGTGTTCTGTGTTTTAGAGAAACATCATGACCAACTTCTGACCTTGAAGCAGTTCAGACTTTCTGCCCTCCCTCTCTCTCTTTCAGAACACTAAAGTTGGTCATGATGTTTCTCTAAAACACAGAACAAAAAAACCCTCTGTTCTGACTCTCTACCCTCCCTCTCTCTCTCTTTCCCTCTGTTCTGACTCTCTCCCCTCCCTCTCTCTCTCTTTCCCTCTGTTCTGACTCTCTACCCTCTCTCTCTCTCTTTCCCTCTGTTCTGACTCTCTGCCCTCCCTCTCTCTCTCTTTCCCTCTGTTCTGACTCTCTACCCTCCCTCTCTCTCTTTCCCTCTGTTCTGACTCTCTCCCCTCCCTCTCTCTCTCTTTCCCTCTGTTCTGACTCTCTACCATCCCTCTCTCTCTTTCCCTCTGTTCTGACTCTCCCCCTCCCTCCCTCTCTCCCTCTGTTCTGACTCTCTACCCTCCCTCTCTCTCTCCCCCTCAGGGCTCCAGATCCTCTATCTGTTCTGACGCTCTACCCTCCCTCTCTCTCTTTCCCTCAGGGCTCCAGATCCTCTATCAGTTCTGACTCTCTACCATCCCAGTATAGTATACACAGACTGGACAACAGGACAATGATCCTAAGCCCGGACTTGAACCCGATCGAACATCTCTGGAGAGACCTGAAAAAAGCAGTGCAGCAACGCTCCCCATCCAACCTGACAGCTTGAGAGGATCTGCAGAGAAGAATGGGAGAAACTCCCCAAATACAGGTGTGCCAAGCTTGTAGCGTCATACCCAAGAAGACTCAAGGCTGTAATCACTGCCAAAGGTGCTTCAACAAAGTACTGAGTAAAGGGTCTGAATACTTATGTAAATGTGATATCTAAGTTTTTAAATAAAAATGTGCACACATAAAATAAACAGTTTTTGCTTTGTAATTCTGGGTTATTGTGTGTAGATTGATGAGGGAAAAACAATGTAATCCATTTTAGAATAAGTCTGTAACGTGACAAAATGTGTAAAAAGTCAAGGGGTCTGAATACTTTCTGAATGCACTGTATATCAGTATATTAGACTCTCTCTCTCTGCAGTGATGTTGTTTTCATCACTTCTGGTTTAACACTGCCATCAAGTGGTGATTGTCCAAACTGCACCCTTGTTAAGATAAGAAGCGAGAGATGCAGAGAGAGAGAGAGCAGAGAGCAGGCTGAGAGAGCAGAGAGAAGAGAGCAGAAAGAGGCAGAGAGAGCAGAGAACAGAGAAGCGAGAAAGCAGAGAGGGTGAGAGCAGAGAGCATTAGAGGGAGAGACCGGAGAGCAGGCTGAGAGAGCAGAGAGACAACAGAAAGAGAGAGATCAGAGAGAGCGAGAGAGAGCTGAGAGGGAGAGAGCAGAGAGAGAGCAGAGATCAGAGAACAGAGAGAGCAGAGGGAGTGAGAGAGAGCTGAGAGTGAGAGAGCAGAGAGAGAGCAGAGAAAGAGCAGCAGAGCAGAGAGAGAGAGAGCAGAGGGAGAGAGAGAGAGCTGAGAGGGAGAGAGCAGAGAGCAAAAAGAGAGAGAGAGAGAGCAGATAGAGCAGAGAGAGAAAGCAGAGAGCAGAGAGGTCAGAGAGCGAGCAGAGAGAGAGCAGGGAAGAGAGAGCCGAGGGAGAGATAGATCAGAGAACAGAGAGAGAAGAGTAGAGAAAAGAGAGAGAGCAGAGAACATATAGAGAGAGCAGAGTGAGAGAGAAGAGAGGGAGAGAGAGCAGGGTGAGAGAGAGAGAGCAGAGAGCAGAGGGAGAGAGCTGAGAGCAGAGAGAGCAGAGCACAGAGAGAGCATAGAGAGAGAGAGCAGAGACAGAGCAGAGAGTAGGCTGAGAGAGCAAAGAGAGAGAGCAGAGAGGAGAGGGCAGAGTGAGAGAGAGAGCAGAGACCAGAGAGAGAGCAGAGACCAGAGAGAGAGCAGGCTGAGAAATCAAAGAGAGTGAGAGAGCAGAGAGAGAGCAGAGAAGGCAGAGAGAGAAGAGGGCAGAGAGAGCAGAGGGAGAGAGAGAGAGCAGAGAACAGAGAGAGAGCAGGCTGAAAAAGCAGAGAGAGTGAGAGAGCATAGAGTGAGAGCAGAGAGAGAGCAGAGAAAAGAGAGAGCAGAAGAGCAGAGGGAAAGCGAGAGCAGAGAGAGGGAGAGAGAGCAGGCTGAGAGAGCAGAGAGGGAGAGAGAGCAGGCTGTGAGAGCAGAGGGAGAGAGAGCAGAGAGAGAGCAGGCTGAGAGAGCAGAGAACAGAGAGCAGGCTGAGAAAGCAAAGAGAGAGCAGAGAGAAGAGAGAGGGCAGAGAGAACAGAGCAGAAAGAGCAGAGAACAGAGAGAGAGAAAAGAGAGGGCAGAGAGAGCAGAGCGAGAGCAGAGAGAGCAGAGGATAGAGAGAGCAGAGATAGACAGCAGAGAGAGAGAGCAGAGAGAGAGCAGAGTGAGAGAGAACAGAGAAGGCAGAGAGCAGAGAGAAGAGAGAGAACAGAGAGTGCTGAGAGAGCGAGAGCAGAGAGAGAAAGCAGAGCATAGAGAAAAGAGAGAGCAGAGAACAGAGACAGAGAGCAGAGAAAAAGAGCAGAAGGCAGAGAGAGAGGGGTGAGGGCAGAGTGAGAGAGAGAGCAGAGAGCAGGCTGAAAAAGCAAAGAGAGAGAGAGCAGAGGGAGAGAGAGAGAGCAGAGAGCAGAGAGAGCAGGCTGAGAAAGCAAAGAGAGAGTGAGAGAGCATAGAGTGAGAGCAGAGAAAAGAGAGAGCAGAGGGAGAGAGAGCAGAGAGAGAGAGCAGGCTGAGAGAGCAGAGAACAGAGAGAGAGCAGGCTGAGAAAGCAAAGAGAGAGCAGAGAGAAGAGAGAGCAGAGGGAGAGAGAGCAGAGATAGACAGCAGAGAGAGCAGAGAGCAACAGCAGAGAGTGAGAGAGAACAGAGAGGGCAGAGAGAGCAGAGAGAGAGCAGAGAGAGAACAGAGAGTGCTGAGAGAGAAGAGAGAGCGAGAGCAGAGAGAGCAGAGCATAGAGAGCAGAGCATAGAGAAAAGTGAGAGCAGAGAGAGAGAGAGCAGGGAGAGCAGAGCAGAGAGAGAGAGAGCAGAGGGAGAGACAGAGAGCAGATAGAAAAAGCAGAGAGAGAGCAGAGGGCAGAGTAGAGAGAGCAGAGAGAGAGAACAGAGAGTGCTGAGAGAGCAATAGAGAGCGAGAGAGAGCAGGCTGAGAAAGCAAAGAGAGAGTGAGAGAGCAGAGAGAGAGCAGAGAGAAAGCAGAGAAAAGAGAGAACAGCAGAGCAGAGAGAGCAGAGAGAGCAGAGAGTGAGAGATAGAGCAGAGAGAAGAGAGAGGGCAGAGAGAAGAGAGAGCAATAGAGAGCAGAGAGAGCGGACAGCAGAGAGCAGGCTGAAAAATAAAAGAGAGAGTGAGAGAGCATAGAGTGAGAGAGCAGAGATAGAGCAGAGGGAGAGAGAACAGAGAGAGCAGAGAAAAGAGAGAACTCTGTTGCTATAGTAACCCTGCATCACAACACTCTGTTGCTATAGTAACCCTGCATCACAACACTCTGTTGTGATGCAATTAAACAATTGAACTGTTTAATTCAATTCCACATATTTAATTATTTTGTATTTCATTTCATATTTGTTTCATGTTTCAACCAGTCGCAGGTTAACGTCAACCTGACAGAGGAAACGTAACATCAATAACCAAACTGTTTTCACAATTAACATGCTTTTCTTGTTTCAACTATGTTTTATTATGAAAAGTACAATATATCCTTGTATACTTGTACAACTATGGAGCGTATGTCCATATATAATTATACAATTTGTTATTCAACATAAAAGACAACAAATGATCACATTGGTATTTTAACGGTGTTATTGTCACAATTATAGGAAGACACGCATGTGTGTGTGTGTGTGTGTGTGTGTGTGTGTGTGTGTGTGTGTGTGTGTGTGTGTGTGTGTGTGTGTGTGTGTGTTTCTACAGTGTGTGTGTGTGTGTGTGTCCAGTGTGTGTGTATCTGTCCAGTGTGTGTGTGTGTGTGTGTGTGTGTGTGTGTCCAGTGTGTCTGTGTGTGTGTTCAGTGTGAGTGTGTGTGTGTGTGTGTCCAGTATGAGTGTGTGTGTGTGTGTCCTGTGTGTGTGTCCAGTGTGTGTGTCCAGTGTGTGTGTCCAGTGTGTGTGTGTGTGTGTGTCCAGTGTGTGTGTCCAGTGTGTGTGTGTGCCCAGTGTGTGTGTGTGTGTGTGTGTCCAGTGTGAGTGTGTGTCCAGTGTGTGTACATGTGTGTGTGTGTGTGTCCAGTGTGTGTGTATCTGTCCAGTGAGTGTGTGTGTATCTGTCCAGTGTGTGTGTGTGTGTGTGTCCAGTGTGTGTGTGTGTGTATCTGTCCAGTGTGAGTGTGTGTGTGTCCAGTGTGAGTGTGTGTGTGTCCAGTGTGAGTGTGTGTGTGTGTGTCCAGTGTGAGTGTGTGTCCAGTGTGAGTGTGTGTGTCCAGTGTGAGTGTGAGTGTGTGTGTCCAGTGTGAGTGTGTGTGTCTAGTGTGAGTGTGTGTGTCCAGTGTGATTGTGTGTGTGTGTGTGTGTGTGTGTGTGTGTGTGGGTGTCCAGTGTGAGTGTGTGTGTCCAGTGTGATTGTGTGTGTGTGTGTGTCCAGTGTGAGTGTGTCCAGTGTGAGTGTGTCCAGTGTGTGTGTGTGTGTCTGTCCAGTGAGTGTGTGTGTGTGTTCAGTGTGTGTGTGTCTGTCCAGTGTGAGTGTGTGTGTGTGTGTCCAGTGTGTGTGTGTCTGTCCAGTGAGTGTGTGTGTGTGTGTTCAGTGTGTGTGTGTCTGTCCAGTGTGTGTGTGTGTGTTCAGTGTGTGTGTGTGTGTGTGTTCAGTGTGTGTGTGTGTGTGTTCAGTGTGTGTGTGTCTGTCCAGTGTGTGTGTGTGTGTTCAGTGTGTGTGTGTGTGTGTGTGTGTGTGTGTGTGTGTGTGTGTGTGTGTGTGTCAGGTTATTATTTCAGGGTCACTGAGGAGTCTTCATAATAAAGCCCAAACCCTGGATAGAGGGGCTCAGTGAATGTGGAGGTGAATGTGATCAGGTGGGTCAGTGTGTCAGAGGAGGCTCTATAGAAGGACAGAGTGCCGGCTGGCCAGTCCAGATACACTCCTACTCTGTGGGAGCCGGAGGGGAGGACGTCTATGGTAGTGGAACTATTATTGTGACAGGCAGAGTAACGGTTGTCATAGCAGACCAGACTCCAGGACTTGTCATTACATCCAAGACAACAGTCATTACCCCCTCCTCTCCTGTTGATTCCTTTATATGTCACTCCTATACCAGCCCCCATTATCCCACTCCACTCTGCCTCCCAGTAACAGCGCCCAGTCAGACCCTCTCTACACAGCACCTGTCTACAGCCCTCAAATCTCTCTGGGTGATCAGGATACGGCTGCTCCTCTCTCCTACATGTCACCTTTCTGTTCTCCTCAGACAGAGAGAGGAGTCTGTCTACTGTGTTTGGGTCCAGTGTGAGATCACAGACATCTGATGGATGAAACCAGACTCAATATTAGAAATCATCATCATTCACATTAGAATGTTAACTCACTTTTCACAAATTCATTTAATGTAGATGTTTCTAGGTATCAAAAGGAGAAGTTAAGGTAACTTGAGACTTGTTGAATGATCATATGTTATACTGTATGGTAATATAAAACACACTTATTCCCATTAATTACACACACACACACACACACACACACACACACACACACACACACACACACACACACACACACACACACACACACACACACACACACACACACACACACACACACACACACACACACACAGCAAAACCTAAACATATAACTTTGTCCAAGTGGTGGTCAGAATGTTTGTCTTAACCAGCCTGATAAGTCAAACATGTCTGATATGAACATGGACATAAACCCTCTACATACTTGAGTTTCTCCAGTCTGCAGTGTGGATCCTCCAGTCCAGCAGAGAGCAGTCTGACTCCTGAGTCTCCTGGGTGATTGTAGCTCAGGTCCAGCTCTCTCAGGTGTGAGGGTTTTGACCTCAGAGCTGAGACCAGAGAAGCACACCCTTCCTCTGTGACTAGACATCCTGACAGCCTGCAAAGAGTCAAATCATATTAAAATCACACTGCTATTCTTTGGTGGTGAAAATAGTGGCAGTGTCACGACTTCTGCCGAAGTCGTTGCCTCTCCTTGTCCGGGCGGTGTTCGGCGGTCGACTTCACCGGTCTTCTAGTCATCATCGATCCATTTTTCATTTTCCATTGGTTTTGTCTTGTCTTCCCACACACCTGTTGTCAATCCCATTCATTACCTGTTGTGTATTTAACCCTCTGTTTCCCTTCATGTGTTTGTCAGAGATTGTTGTATGTCAAGTGTTGTTTTATTAGTGTATAGGTGTGCGACGGGTCCTTGTACCCATTTTATTTTGATATATGTATATTACTCGTGTTTGGAGCATGTCATGGACGTTTATTAAAAGTCTCCATATACACTTCGTTTACTCTCCTGCGCCTGACTTCCTCTGCCACTTATACACGCCATTGTGACAGAATCTCTGACCTAAAAAATGAAGTCAGCAGGAGGAGGCACTTCACTAATGGAGGTTGAGGAACGCGTCCTGGAACACGCGGCGGAGATTGACAGTCTGTGCGCTGCCATGGATCGTATTATCCAGAGTATGGATCGCTTGGAGAGACAGGGAGCGTGTCCAGTACCTCCACCACCTCCTGGAATTCCTTCGAACGTTTTTTCCCCTCCGGAACAGAACAGGATCCAGTTATCCCTACCCACAGGATACAATGGAGATACTGCCAGCTGCCAGGGTTTTCTCCTAAAACTGAACTTGTATCTGGCCACGGTCTCTCCAGTACCATCAGACCGTGAGAAAAGCTCCGCCCTCGTCTCATGCCTTACCGGGAAAGCCCTGGAGTGGGCCAACGCTGTGTGTGGAGAGGATAAGGCGTTGGACCATTTTGAGGAGCTCATCTGCCATTTCCGGAAGGTATTCGACCACCCATCCGAAGGCAGAGCAGCAGGTGAGCTCCTCTATCATCTGAGGCAGGGGACGAGGAGTGCTCAGGAGTTCGCTTTGGAGTTTAGGACTTTGGCTGCCGGCGCTGGATGGAGCGACAGGGCCCTGATCGACCACTACCGTTGTAGTCTACGCGAGGACGTCCGTCGCGAGCTGGCCTGTAGAGACACCACCCTCAACTTCGACCAGCTGGTGGATATGTCCATCAGGCTGGACAACATGCTGGCTACTCGGGGACGTCTAGATCGGGGTCTGGTTGTTCCATCCTCCCGCACTCTCTCTCCCGAACCTATGGAATTGGGAGGGATGGTGCGCAGGGAGACCGGAGGGGGTACCCGCTCGAGCACCATCTATGATCGCAGAGATCACACTGCTGATCGGTGCCGGGTTGGTTCCTCTGGGAATAGAGAAGGCAGGCAGGGCACTCTGGCATCACCCCAGGTGAGTAGGCACCATACTCATCCAGAGCCCTCTGCTGCACTTATGTTTGTCTCTGTCACCTTTTCGGATTTTTCCCTGCATTCCCAGTATAAGGCGCTAGTAGATTCAGGCGCGGCTGGGAATTTCATTAATAAACATTTTGCTCATAGTTTAGGGATTCCTGTTGTTTCTGTGGATATGCCTTTCCCTATTCATGCCTTAGATAGTCGACCAATAGGGTCAGGGTTTATCAGGGAGGTCACCGCACCTTTGTCTATGATAACGCAGGAGGGTCACAAGGAGAAGATTAGTCTTTTCCTTATTGATTCCCCTGCGTATTCTGTGGTGTTAGGCCTACCCTGGTTAACTACTCATAACCCCACTGTTTCTTGGCCACAGAGGGCTCTCACGGGGTGGTCGCGAGAGTGCTCAGGTAGGTGTGTAGGGGTTTCCGTTGGTGCTACTACGGTGGAAAGTCCAGACCAGGTTTCCACCGTGCGCATTCCCCCAGAATATGCCGATTTGGCACTCGCCTTCTGTAAAAAGAAGGCGACTCAATTACCACCCCATCGACAGGGGGATTGTGCGATAGATCTCCTGGTAGACGCTGCATATCCCAGGAGTCACGTGTATCCTCTGTCGCAAGCGGAGACAGTGGCTATGGATAATTATATCTCTGAATCCCTGCGTCAGGGGTTCATTCAGCCATCCATTTCACCCGCCTCTTCGAGTTTCTTTTTTGTGAAGAAGAAGGATGGCGGTTTACGCCCATGCATTGATTATCGAGACCTTAATAAAATCACGGTAAAATATAGTTACCCGCTACCTTTGATCAATACAGTAATGAGTCAATGCGCGGGGCCCGCTTCTTCACAAAATTGGATCTCAGGAGTGCGTACAATCTGGTGCGTATTAGGAGGGGTGATGAGTGGAAGACGGCATTTAGCACCACCTCAGGTCATTATGAGTACCTGGTCATGCCATATGGGTTGATGAATGCTCCATCAGTCTTCCAATCGTTTGTAGATGAGATCTTCAGGGACCTGAATGGGCAGGGTGTAGTGGTGTATATCGATGATATTTTGATATACTCTGCTACACGCGCTGAGCATGTGTCCTTGGTGCGCAGGGTGCTTGGTCGCCTGTTGGAGCATGATTTATATGTCAAGGCTGAGAAATGCTTGTTCTTCCAACAATCCATCTCCTTCCTAGGGCATCAGATTTCCACTTCAGGAGTGGAAATGGAGAGCGACCGCATTACAGCCGTGCGTAATTGGCCGACTCCAACCACGGTAAAGGAGGTGCAGCGTTTTTTAGGGTTTGCCAATTACTACCGGAGATTTATCCGGGGTTTTGGTCAGGTTGCAGCTCCCATTACCTCACTGCTAAAGGGGGGACCGATGCGCTTGCAGTGGTCGGCCGAGGCGAATAGGGCTTTTGGTAAACTGAAGGCTCTGTTTACCTCGGCGCCTGTGTTGGCTCATCCGGATCCCTCTTTGCCATTCATAGGAGCAGTGCTCTCTCAGCGTTCGGGTGTGCCACCGAAGCTTCGCCCCTGTGCTTTCTTTTCGAAGAAGCTCAGCCCGGCGGAGCGTAACTATGATGTGGGGGACCGAGAGCTGTTAGCTGTCGTAAAAGCCTTGAAGGTGTGGAGGCATTGGCTTGAGGGGGCTAATCACCCTTTTCTCATCTGGACTGACCACCGCAATCTGGAGTACATCCGGCAGGCGAAGAGACTAAATCCTCGCCAGGCAAGGTGGGCCATGTTTTTCACTCGTTTTGTGTTTACGCTTACTTACAGACCAGGCTCCCAGAACGTCAAGGCAGACGCATTGTCTCGGCTGTATGACACAGAGGAGCGACCCATGGATCCCACTCCCATACTCCCAGAGTCGTGTTTGGTGGCGCCAGTAGTGTGGGAGCTGGACGCGGACATTGAGCGGGCGTCACGTGCAGAGCCCTCTCCTCCTGAGTGTCCAGCTGGTCGTCTGTACGTTCCGTCTGCTGTCCGCGACCGATTGATTTATTGGGCTCACACATCACCCTCCTCTGGTCATCCTGGGATAGGTCGGACGATGCGCTGTCTTGATGGGAGGTACTGGTGGCCCACTTTAGCTAAGGACGTGAGGATTTATGTTTCCTCCTGTTCGGTGTGCGCCCAGTGCAAGGCTCCTAGACACCTGCCTAGAGGTAAGCTTTTACCTTTACCCGTTCCTCAACGGCCGTGGTCGCACCTGTCAGTGGATTTTGTGACTGATCTTCCACCTTCACAGGGTTACACCACGATCCTGGTCGTTGTGGATCGGTTCTCTAAGTCCTGTCGTCTTCTCCCTTTGCCCGGTCTCCCTACGGCCTTACAAACTGCGGAGGCTCTGTTTACACATGTTTTCCGGCATTATGGGGTGCCTGAGGATATAGTGTCTGATCGGGGTCCCCAGTTCACGTCAAGGGTCTGGAAGGCGTTCATGGAACGTCTGGGGATCTCGGTTAGTCTTACCTCAGGTTTTCACCCCGAGAGTAATGGGCAGGTGGAGAGAGTTAACCAGGATGTGGGCAGGTTTCTGCGGTCCTATTGCCAGGACCGGCCAGGGGAGTGGGCGAAGTTCGTGCCCTGGGCAGAGATAGCCCAGAACTCGCTACGTCACTCCTCCACTAACCTTACCCCTTTTCAATGTGTATTAGGGTATCAGCCGGTTCTGGCTCCTTGGCATCAGAGTCAGACCGAAGCTCCTGCGGTGGACAATTGGTTTCGGCACGCTGAGGAAACTTGGGAGGCAGCCCACGTCCACCTTCAGCGTGCCATAAGGCGCCAGAAAATTGGCGCAGACCGTCGCCGCAGTGAGGCCCCGGTGTTCGTACCAGGGGACAGGGTCTGGCTCTCGACCCGAAACCTGCCCCTCCGCCTGCTCTGCCGGAAGCTGTGTCCGCGGTTTGTGGGGCCGTTTAAAGTCCTGAGGAGAGTGAACGAGGTATGTTATAGATTACAACTCCCCCCTGATTACCGTATTAACCCCTCGTTCCATGTGTCTCTCCTCAGGCCGGTGGTGGCTGGCCCGCTCCAGGAGGCTGAAGTGCGTGAAGTTTCTCCGCCTCCTCTAGACATCGAGGGGGTCCCGGCGTACGCTATTCGATCCATTTTGGATTCGAGACGTCGGGCGAGGGGCCTTCAGTACCTCGTGGACTGGGAGGGGTACGGGCCGGAGGAGAGATGCTGGGTTCCGGTGGAGGACGTTTTAGATCCTTCCATGTTAAAAGAATTCCACCGCCTCCATCCGGATCGCCCTGCACCTCGCCCTCCGGGTCGTCCCCGAGGCCGGTGTCGACGCGCTGCTGGAGCCGCGCGTCAGGGGGGGGGTAATGTCACGACTTCTACCGAAGTCGTTGCCTCTCCTTGTCCGGGCGGTGTTCGGCGGTCGACTTCACCGGTCTTCTAGTCATCATCGATCCATTTTTCATTTTCCATTGGTTTTGTCTTGTCTTCCCACACACCTGTTGTCAATCCCATTCATTACCTGTTGTGTATTTAACCCTCTGTTTCCCTTCATGTGTTTGTCAGAGATTGTTGTATGTCAAGTGTTCTTTTATTAGTGTATAGGTGTGCGACGGGTCCTTGTACCCATTTTATTTTGATATATGTATATTACTCATGTTTGGAGCATGTCATGGTGATTTATTAAAAGTCTCCATCTACACTTCATTTACTCTCCTGCGTCTGACTTCCCTGCCACCTATACACACAACGTTGACAGGCAGTATATTTATTAACATATTCAGATATATCAATGTCCTGAAACCTGCCATATCTAATCATAAATCAATGTATCATTATTAAAAATCACAAATTATCAAATTATTGCTTGTAGATAGAAAAATGTATAGTACAAATATTTGAGTAGACTGACCAGACCAGTTTAAAAAGCAGTATCAGTCAAAAGACAGACAGTGAGGTATCAGATTTAGATTGTATTGAGTATACAGTCCACACCATATCTATAATGACAGTGAGGTATCAGATTTAGATTGTATTGAGTTTACAGTCCACACCATATCTATAATGACAGTGAGGTATCAGATTTAGATTGTATTGAGTATACAGTCCACACCATATCTATTTTGACAGTGAGGTATCAGATTTAGATTGTATTGAGTATACAGTCCACACCATATCTATAATGACAGTGAGGTATCAGATTTAGATTGTATTGAGTATACAGTCCACACCATATCTATTTTGACAGTGAGGTATCAGATTTAGATTGTATTGAGTAAACAGTCCACACCATATCTATAATGACAGTGAAGCTAACATTTTAAATGTGTCTCTATACTCCAACATTTTGGATTTCAGATCAAATGTTTCATATGAGGTGACAGTATATAATGTCACCTTTTAGTTGAGGATATTTTAATACATATCTGTTTCACCATTTAGAAATGAAAGCACTTTATGTATCTAGTCCCCCCATACTTTGATAATTTGAAGTCGTAAATATTCTGATCAATTTACTTATAGTGTATTAAAGTAGTCGAAAGTGTAGTATTTGGTTCCAAACTCATTGGTTGCATTTGCAGTTTGTTTTGGTTGTGTTTTGGGTTGTGTTTTGCCCAATAGTAACTGAACTGTGGATGATGACTGGAGTAATTTTCTGTCTAAGAGAGTAGATAACACATTTCTAAACAATACAAAATTAATCCTGATTATGCCCTGATTAATACAAATCATAAATAAATAATGAATAATAACACTAAGAGTTGGTTTGAACAGATCTGAATCAGGAAACTAAGAGTCGGTTTGAACAGATCTGAATCAGGACACTAAGAGTTGGTTTGAACAGATCTGAATCAGGACACTAAGAGTTGGTTTAAACAGATCTGAATCAGGAAACTAAGAGTTGGTTTAAACAGATCTGAATCAGGAAACTAAGAGTTGGTTTAAACAGATCTGAATCAGGAAACTAAGAGCTGGTTTAAACAGATCTGAATCAGGAAACTAAGAATAAAATCAAAGCCGGAGACATCCACCGTCTATACCGAACGCTTTTCAGAAGCCAATGCTTATGTCCTTCCCGCGCCTTGGTAGACAAAGGAAATTGTGGTCAAGTCATTCCAAGAGCTCTTGTTCGACCTCAGATCAAGCTAGACAACCCATTCCACCTCCCACTGCCTGTTGACATCTAGTGGAAGGCGTATGAAGTGTATATCCATAGATTTCAAGCAAATGAATAGGAAGGCTCTGGAACAGAGCCACGATTTCAGATTTTTCACTTCCTGTCAGGAAGTTTGCTGCAAAATTAGTTCTGTTTTACTCACAGATATAATTCAAACGGTTTTAGAAACTTGCGTGTTTTCTATCCAATAGTAATAATAATATGCATATTGTACGATCTAGAATAGAGTACGAGGCAGTTTAATTTGGGCACGATTTTTTCAAAGTGAAAACAGCGCCCCCATATTGACAAGAAGTTGACCAACTACAGGAATACTGACCTAAGAGTCTCCAGTTTACAGTGGGGATTCCCCAGTCCAGCAGAGAGCAGCTTCACTCCTGAATCCTTCAGGTCATTGTTACTCAGGTCCAGCTCTCTCAGGTGTGAGGGGTTTGACTCCAGAGCTGAGACCAGAGAAGCACAGCCTTCCTCTGTGACTCCACAGCCTGACAGCCTGCAAAGAGATCATCATGACTTCACAAACACACTTAATCTAACACCAGTAGTGTAGAAGGACAATGGCAGATGCATTTGGTTTATTCTCTCAAACAACATATAGATTCATCTTCCATCTCCTAGAATTGTATGGTCATAATGTTATACTAATGTAAACATCAATGCATTTATTCAATATGTTTTTCAACATAAAATTATATAAGGATTATGTACATATTTTTCTCTAAACTGAATATTGCTTCCTGATGATTAGTTCTTATATGTCATTTTATTTACTCACAGAACAGCTCTGGAGGCTTTGACCACTGGCAGCAGCCTCAGAAGACCTTCCTCTGATCTGGAGTATTTCTTCAGGTCAAACACATCCAGCTCCTTTTCTGAAGTCAGCAACACAAAGACCAGAGCTGACCACTGTGCAGGTGACAGGTTGGGTTTTGAGTGACTTCCTGAGTTCAGGAAGCTTTGGATCTCCCCCACTAGAGAATGGTCATTCAGTTCATTCAGACAGTGGAACAGATTGATGCTCCTCTCCGGAGAGAGATTCTCCCTGATCTTCTCCTTGATGTACTTGACAGTTTTTTCATGGATCTGTGAGCTGCTTCTTGTCTTTGTCAGCAGACCTCGCAAGTGCTTCTGATTGGACTCCAGTGAGAGGCCCAGAAGGAAGCGGAGGAAAAGGTCCAGGTTTCCCGTCTCACTTTGTAAGGCTTTATCCACAGCACTCTTGTAGAAAGTAACTTCAGACTTGTCGTTTGTTTGCAGTTTGTCCATTAGATTCGCATTGTTGTTGATGAATGAGAGGAACACATATACAGCAGCCAGAAACTCCTGAATGCTCAGATGAACAAAGCAGTACACCTTGTCCTGGTACAGCCCACATTCCTCTTTAAAGAGCTGTGTGCACAATCCTGAGTACACTGAGGCTTCATTGACATCAATGCCAGCCTCTTTCAGGTCTTCTTCATAGAAAATCAGATTGCCATTCACAAGCTGTTGAAAAGCCAGTTTTCCCAGTGACAGAATGCTCTCTTTATTCCAGTGTGGATCTGTCTCTTCTTTCCCAAGATACTTTTCATTCTTCTGTTTGGTATGAAACTCCACAAGGTGTGTGTACATCTCAGTCAGAGTCTTGGGCATCTCTTCTCTCTTATGTTTCAACATGTGTTCAAGGACTGTTGCAGAAATCCAACAGAAGACTGGAATGTGGCACATGATGTGGAGGCTCCTTGATGTCTTTATGTGTGAGATGATTCTGCTGGCCAGGTCCTCATCACTGAATCTCTTCCTGAAGTACTCCTCCTTCTGTGAGTCACTGAACCCTCGTACCTCTGTCACCTGGTCAACACACCCTGAAGGGATCTTATTGGCTGCTGCAGGTCGGGTAGTTATCCAGAGGAGAGCAGAGGGAAGTAGATTTCCCTTGATGAGATTTGTCAGCAGAACATCCACTGAGGTTGACTCAGTGACGTCCCAACAGATCTTGTTCTTCTGGAAGTCTAGGGGCAGTCGGCACTCATCCAGACCATCAAAGATGAACAGAACTTTGTACTTGTTGTAGTTGGAGATTCTTGATTGTTTGGTTTCCATTGAGAAGTGATTGAGAAGTTCGATGAAAGTGTGTTTGTCCTCTTTCATCAAATTCAGCTCCCGGAAAGGGAATGAAAATACAAATTGGACATCCTGATTTGCTTTTCCTTCAGCCCAGTCCAGAATGAACTTCTGCACAGAGACTGTTTTCCCAATGCCAGCGACTCCTTTCGTCAGCACAGTTCTGATACGTTTGTCTTGCCCAGTTAAAGGTGTGAAGATGTCGTTACATTTGATTGGAGTCTCTGGTCTTGCTTGTTTCCTGGTTGTTGTCTCAATCTGTCTCAGCTCATGTTCATTATTGACCTCTCCTGTTCCACCCTCTGTGATGTAGAGCTCTGTGTAGATCTTATTGAGAAGTGTTGGGTTTCCTTGTTTAGCGATCCCCTCAAATACACATTGAAACTTCTTCTTTAGATTAGATTTGAGTTCACGTTGGCAAATCACAGCAAGCTCATCTGAATCTAGAAATAACACAGAGGATATTAATATTACGTCTGTTTTAATGACTACAGTATTGTAAGACGGTTATAACGTTTTACATTATAATCATTTATTCTCTTAACTGACTGTATAAATGTGTAAATGTTTTCATAATGCATTACAGACTGGTGTGACTGATTATATTATTATTGGTATTATTGATGGTATTATTAATGTTGTCTCTCTCTCTAAATTAATCACCACAACACATCCCTGCTGCTACTTGATGAGGTCACTAGGTGTTGTGTTAAGGCTAGAGGTCGACCGATTCATCGGAATGGCCGATTAATTTGGGCCGATTTCAAGTTTTCATAACAATCGGAAATCGGTATTTTTGGACACCGATTTTGCAGATGTTTTTCTATTTTTAATTTTTACACCTTTATTTAACAAGTCAGTTAAGAACACATTCTTATTTTCAATGACGGCCTAGAAACGATTCAACGCCTCGTTCAGGGGCAGAATGACAGATTTTCACCTTGTCAGCTCGGGGGATCCAATCTTGCAACCTTCAGGTTAACTAGTCCAACGCAATAACGACCTGCTGCCTCTCGTTGCACTCCACAAGGAGACTGCCTGTTACACGAATGTAAATTGCTAGCTAGCATTAAACTTATCTTATAAAAAACAATCAATCAATCATAACCACTAGTTAACTACATATGGTTGATGATATTACTAGATATTATCTAGCGTGTCCTGCTAGATAATATATATAATCTGACTGAGCATACAAGCAGACAAGTATCTAAGTATCTGACTGAGCGGTGGTAGGCAGAAGCAGGTGCGTAAACATTCATTCAAACAGCACTTTCATGTGTTTTGCCAGCAGCTCTTCGTTGAGCGTCAGGCATTGCGCTGTTTATGACTTCAAGCCTATCAACTCCCGAGATGAGGCTGGTGTAACCGAAGTGAAATGGCTAGCTAGTTAGCGCGCGCTAATAGCGTTTCAAACGTCACTCGCTCTGAGCCTTGGAGTGGTTGTTCCCCTTGCTCTGCATGGGTAACGCTGCTTCGAGGGTGGCTGTTGTCGTTGTCTTCCTGGTTCGAGCCCAGGGAGGAGCGAGGAAAGGGACGGAAGCTATACTGTTACACTGGCAATACTAAAGTGCCTATAAGAACATCCAATAGTCAAAGGTTAATGAAAGACAAATGGTATAGAGGGAAATAGTCCTATAATTCCTATAATAACTACAACCTAAAACTTCTTACCTGGGAATATTGAAGACTCATGTTAAAAGGAACCACGAGCTTTCATATGTTCTCATGTTCTGAGCAAGGAACTTAAACGTTAGCTTTCTTACATAGCACATATTGCACTTTTACTTTCTTCTCCAACACTTTGTTTTTGCATTATTTAAACCAAATTGAACATGTTTCATTATTTATTTGAGGCTAAATTGATTTTATTGATGTATTATATTAAGTTAAAATAAGTGTTCATTCAGTATTGTTGTAATTGTCATTATTACAAATACATTTTTAAAAAATTGGCCGATATATCGATATCGGTATCTGCGTTGAAAAATCATAATCGGTCGACCTCTAGTTAAGGCTGCTACAATATCATTGAGTTACACAGCTACTTTAGCTGTACTTTAGCTACAGCTTTTAAATGTTATAAAACAGCATTCAACATGAGGCAGACAGATCTTACATTTCTCCAGTGTGTCAGCAAGGTCCTTCTGGTTCATTTTCCTCAGGACGTGCAGTGTGATCTTCAGAGCCCCCTCTCTGGCACTGCTCTCCTGCTTCTCATCTTCAGCATCCACCACTTCCTTATCCTGCTTCTGACTCTCAAAGCCTTCTGGGAGTTCTGGACTAAGAATCCTCTTGAACATCTTCAGCTCGTTCTTCACAAATGTCATCATTTTCTCTTCAAGCATCTGGAATAAATTAAGTAAATGAGTTAAGCAAGAGAATAAATGTTTCTCATTAACACATTAATTAATGATTGACAGATCAACTTTACTTGAGGTAAACAAAAACAAATGTACATAACAGGACCACATACACTGAATATGGAGGCCAGGTCTGTTTGATGACTCTGGGAAGACTGACCACTGAGAATCTCTGACTCTGATCTCTCCTGTTGGTTTCTGTGGACAAAACATGAGATTACATCTCCTCATCCAGGGAGTATACACACACACACACACACACACACACACACACACACACACACACACACACACACACACACACACACACACACACACACACACACACACACACACACACACACACACACACACACACACACACAGGGGGGGAATGTTGTGTTTGATTATTATTGTTTTAGGACTATGAAAATGGACAAAATGATTAGCCTATGGATTATGAAAACAACAAAAGAAATGGGAAAATGGGAGAGGAGAAATGACTAGAGACAGTGTTGTTTAACTCACTGACCATGACCCATGAGTTCTTCTTACCTTTGTTCAGTAGAAAAGTCCCCCTCTCTAAAGTTTATAGGACGACCCATAGACCAGTCACTCTTCATGGACACACAGCTGGGAACAGGGGAGGCTGGTCTCTCCTGCTTGATTGGGCTTCAACACAGACAAACAGACAAACATTACATCTCTCATCTACTCTGAGCTCAGATGGGGAAACATAAGAGTTTCATTCCAAAAAGCTTTATATCCATTTTCAGAAATGTTCGTAAATGAGCTTTTATTCTTTAAAGAAGTTATGTTTATGTTAAGTTATGTTTTTTTGCTAAATGAGGAGATGGCACGTGGGTACCTGCTTCTATAAACCAATGAGGAGATGGCACGTGGGTACCTGCTTCTATAAACCAATGAGGAGATGGCACGTGGGTACCTGCTTCTATAAACCAATGAGGAGATGGCACGTGGGTACCTGCTTCTATAAAACAATGAGGAGATGGCACGTGGGTACCTGCTTCTATAAACCAATGAGGAGATGGCACGTGGGTACCTGCTTCTATAAACCAATGAGGAGATGGCACGTGGGTACCTGCTTCTATAAACCAATGAGGAGATGGCACGTGGGTACCTGCTTCTATAAACCAATGAGGGGATGGCACGTGGGTACCTGCTTCTATAAACCAATGAGGAGATGGCACGTGGGTACCTGCTTCTATAAACCAATGAGGAGATGGCACGTGGGTACCTGCTGCTATAAACCAATGAGGAGATGCAGCGCGAACTGCGTCACAAACAGAACTGACTTCTAGACGCTCGTTGGCGCGCGCGAGCAGTGTGTCATTTTTAATAACGAAATTCATTTAGCGACGCGAGCGTTGTAGTCAGCCCCGCTAAAAGGCTGGTGTCGTTACTCTGCCTTCTCCGGGGGCATGTTGAGGTAAATTTACTAACCGGGAGGGTTGAATGATGTAATTTATTGGTGGGCTGGAAGACGCACTCTTGTCTTTTATATTCCGAGGTTGTTTACTCGCAATATCAGATATTAAGATGTTTTTTATAATGAATGTTTACTGAGGTTGAGGCTCTGACTAGTGATTATTTACCCGGGGTTCAATACCTGCTATTGAGGCGCCCTGAAAATAATATTCAAAAGATCGGTCCTTGGACACAGAGGGGTTAAACACTAAAGTTACCGTCCATCTAGTGAAGAGAGGAGAACCGGACAGAGGTATCCAGCATCCGTCAACGAGAGAGGGAGAAGCCCTCCATGGGATTTAACAGGTGGAAGAAACAACCGGGGAGCTCCATCGGTCCACAAGAAATGCAGGCAGCCGGTGATGATGTAGTGGTAGCTATGGTAACTAGGATGCTGCTGGTTTCGTAGCTAGCTAACTTACCGAGCTGTACCGACTAGCTTGGCTAGCTAGCTGGTCCCTCGTCTCGATGATGAATCCGGTGAACCACAAAATGAAACAAGGACAGAGAGTGAAAAGGATCTGGCTACACTCATACTGTCCCTGACCGTAAAGAAAAAAGCTAATTGAACACTGAACTTCGGTGTCTCAACACTGTAGTGAACTCGTTATACCGACTAGTACCGACTCGGTACACCTCGTGAGCTGTCCTAAGTAGTTAAGAGTTAACAGCAGGTGTCTTGATAATACTATAGAATAATGCAGCGAGTCAGTGGTTCCTGCGCCACATGTAATTGCTTTGTAGTAGTTAAAAATAATGTTTTGATATTTCTATGTGATCAATCTATAAATAATATAGACCTACATGCAACAGTATGTCTTGTGCTTTTGGCAATGATTTATGTATAATAATTATGTATAACAAGTGATACCATGTATGTCTGCATAGCATTTTGTCTTCATTTTGGCAGATTAACTCATGTTTATTTCTGAAGATTAACTCAGGTTTTCACCCAGCGGCTAAGGAGTTGGAGCTGTGGCGGGAGTTGGAGCTGTGGCAGGAGTTGGAGCTGTGGCAGGAGTTGGACCTGTGGCTGAAAGGTGGCTGGTTCGAATCCCGGGCCGGGCGCTGGAAAAAACGGGCGGGATTTATCTGACCACTGGAAAGCTGCTGGGTTCACATCCTCAAAACATTAACCTTTTGTTGATCAGAACTCTAGAGGTTCTTCTTCACTGAACCCAAAAATATATTTAACTTTTAGTGGTTCCATATATTAAGGAAGTGATAGAAGCCTTTTTGGTTCTATAAGGAACCTTCTTTTCTAAACACGTTTTTCTTTTGATTATTTAATTATCTACATCATGTTATTTCAAGTTCTCCCTTTGGAGCGCAACATCACGTTGTTAAAAAATAATCCTAAATTGGGCGTGGCTATAAATTGGTCAATTGAAGGCATCTAGGGCGTAATATGTGTTGGATGAAAACGTACATTGTATGCAACGTTGTAGGCAACATTATTGGCGAGGGACTTGATGCGTACTATGTCAAAGCTATTTAGAGTTGTTAAACGGGTGTGAAGAGTGTGTTGATATAACGGTAATATTGTCAAAATTCTGCTTGTAACAACGATCAGAATTGGTTAAAAAAATATGCATTCCATTATATTAGTCAATAATTAAGAGTAGGCAAAGTGGTCGTGTCATGTGAAAATGATATCAAATGTCTTCCATTGCAACAAGTAGTCAGGATGGCGCGGAACCCCTGCAGTACCTCCACAGACCCCGGATTGAGAACCCCTGCAGTACCTCCATAGACCCCGGATTGAGAACCCCTGCAGTACCTCCACAGACCCCGGATTGAGAACCCCTGCAGTACCTCCACAGACCCCGGATTGAGAACCCCTGCAGTACCTCCACAGACCCCGGATTGAGAACCCCTGCAGTACCTCCACAGACCCCGGATTGAGAACCCCTGCAGTACCTCCACAGACCCCGGATTGAGAACCCCTGATATAGCAGATGCTCTTATCCAGAACGATTTACAGTTTGTGCATTCATCTTAAGATAGCTATTTATTTTGGAAATAAACTTTATAAATTATTCATAAAATTGTCATCTTACCTCTTAGCTTTGGTGTCATGTCCCCCAGAGAGACTCATTTTAGAGGCAGGACCCCCCTCCTCTCTCTCCCCAGAGAGCCTCATTTTAGAGGCAGGACCCCTAAACAGAGATCCAGCATGTTGGTTGTGGTTAACACAGTGACAACTAAACAGAGATCCAGCATGTTGGTTGTGATTAACACAGTGACAACTAATTCTTGTTCTCATGTATTCATTATCTCTTTGAGAAATAAAACATTTACTAACAGACATATCGAAACAGTCAGATGATTTAATGCATCACATGAACATGTAGTTGTGACATTTCATCTCCATGGTAACTGTCAACGATAATAATAAGTCACTGTTTGTTAAGGTAGTTATAGACAGTACAGCAACATGTCTCACAGTTATTTGTATTCACTAACAGTAGGCTATTTATTGTCTTTCAATCTGTTGTTTTCTAAATGTATCTGAGAATGTAGACAGAAGGGCTAAAATGGACATGATTGATCTGAGGGGGAAATCATTGGTCCATTCAGAAAGGTTTTTTGCATCAAGTAAGAGATTTTATATTACGTAAAGTAGGCTAGGTTATAATGTATAATAGTGGGTTGTTAGAGATATGTAGATGTTATATTATGTAAAGTAGACTAGGTTATAATGTATAGTAGTGGGTTGTTAGAGATATGTAGATGTTATATTATAAAAAGTAGACTTGGTTATAATGAATAGTAGTGGGTGGTTAGTGATATGTTATATTATGTAAAGTAGACTAGATTATAATGTATAATAGTGGGTTGTTAGTGATATTTAGATGTTATATTATATAAAGTAGACTTGGTTATAATGAATAGTAGTGGGTGGTTAGTGATATGTTATATTATGTAAAGTAGACTAGGTTATAATGTATAATAGTGGGTTGTTAGTGATATGTAGATGTTATATTATGTAAAGTAGACTAGATTATAATGTATAATAGTGGGTTGTTAGTGATATGTAGATGTTATATGATGTAAAGTAGACTAGGTTATAATGTATAGTAGTGTGTTGTTAGTGATATGTAGATGTTATATTATGTAAAGTAGACTAGGTTATAATGTATAGTAGTGGGTTGTTAGTGATATGTAGATGTTATATTATGTAAAGTAGACTAGGTTATAATGTATAGTAGTGGGTTGTTAGTGATATGTAGATGTTATATTATGTAAAGTAGACTAGGTTATAATGTATAGTAGTGGGTTGTTAGTGATATGTAGATGTTATATTATGTAAAGTAGACTAGGTTATAATGTATAATAGTGGGTTGTTAGTGATATGTAGATGTTATATTATGTAAAGTAGACTAGGTTATAATGTATAATAGCAGTTTGTTAGTGATATGCAGATCAAGGTCTATACCTCAGCTATAGCCTACATATCATAGATGACCAGCCTAAACCTGTTCAGATCAGTTCATAGAGACCATCAGGTTTGTCATCATGATAAGTGATCATAGCCTTATAATAGTTTGTAGGTATCCTAGACCTACGGTACCGAGAGTCTACCCGTCTTTCCTACATATCAACACATGTATTTAATGTTACAGAGAAATATGTGTCACAGTTTCAACAGCCATTTTGTAACTGCGTAGGCTACAAACATACTTTTAATTTCATATGAGGAAATCACATAACTTACAGTCACTGGTGCAGCCGCCTGTTTTCTGGCAGATGAAGTAGCTTTCATAGACAACTCATTCAACCAGCCTAAACAACGGTAAATAAAAGATGTCAACCGGTCAAAGGAGAATACATGAAAGACAGGTATTTTGCTACAGATGTAGGATATTAATTTGAGACAGTTTACTACAGCATAAAAATGATGTGGATTATAATTAACATTTTAAAGTGGAAAGTGGAAATGACAAACTTCAGAAGCCTTTTAAAACATCAAATACACTACAAGTTTTAGTTTTCCTGCAACAGAGTGATCAATTTCAGATCCTACATCTGTACAGAGATTGTCTTTATCTGAAAAAGGCAGTTTGAGTTATTATCAACGTTACAACTGTCAGCTGCTGTAAACCTCTGTGATTGGATGTTATAGGCCCCCAACTGAACAGTTTCTTCCCCGTGCTAAAAGCTTTTAGCTCTATGCTCACTCTACCTAGTTCAATATATTGTTATATGTAAACTTTGTGCAAACTCCACCGCCTGTATTCTGTCTCTTAATGTTTTCTATCACTAGCAGCACCATGTCAACATGTTAAATACTGTGAACAGATGATCTCAACTCTGAGGAGATGTCATTGTGATGTAATTTACTACATGTCAACCTGTTGATAAAAGAACCCAGAACTCTGAGGAGATGTCATTGTGATGTCATTTACTACATGTCAACCTGTTGATAAAAGAACCCAGAACTCTGAGGAGATGTCATTGTGATGTCATTTACTACATTTCAACCTGTTGATAAAAGAGGCTGAACCCAGAACTCTGAGGAGATGTCATTGTGATGTCATTTACTACATGTCAACCTGTTGATAAAAGAAGGCTGAACCCAGAACTCTGAGGAGATGTCATTGTGATGTCATTTACTACATTTCAACCTGTTGATAAAAGAAGGCTGAACCCAGAACTCTGAGGAGATGTCATTGTGATGTCATTTACTACATGTCAACCTGTTGATAAAAGAACCCAGAACTCTGAGGAGATGTCATTGTGATGTCATTTACTACATTTCAACCTGTTGATAAAAGAGGCTGAACCCAGAACTCTGAGGAGATGTCATTGTGATGTCATTTACTACATTTCAACCTGTTGATAAAAGAACCCAGAACTCTAAATCAACACTTACTGATATTATCCTGACATCCTTTCACTCATATTATTGTGTCTCTTTGTTCAACGGATGTCGGGCAGCCTATGCTCTGAATGTAGTTTAAAACAGCGGGCAGGGAAGTTAACACCCTACGTATTGCACCAATAGGGTTAACCCACATGGTGGGAATTGTTACCTGGCTCACACAAAAGCATGTCTCAGACACCAATGTAGCAAACAGTGGGGCAGGGAAGCGAACCCAGGTTGCATGTGTTAAAGGCAAACAACCTACGCATCGCGCCTTTGGCATCAACTGGGTTACTTGGTTGGAATTGTGACGTGGCTCATATAGTGAGGATCACTACACTATAGAGGAACTATGATACAATTACATTATCATATGAAATGTAGAGGATCACTACACTATTGAGGAACTATGATACAATTACATTATCATATGAAATGTTAAATGTAGATAATATAATGAATTTTGATGTATTGAATTTGACTTGACCAGGTCCAGTCAGCTCCATGTTGTTTGATTAAACTGACACCAACCTGTCTCAGTAGAAGTAGACTGTTAGGAGTGTTTTACTTCACTATACTAACATTACACCATACATTTAATTTAGGAGTGTTTTACTGCCATTCACTATACTAACATTACACCATACATTTAATTTATCTACTGTTAGGAGTGTTTTACTTCCATTCACTATACTAACAATACACCATACATTTAATGTCTCTACACACTTTACAATAATCCCTGGCAGGATTCTCACCTTGTAGCCTGAATTCACAACCAGAACATGTCAAGTCATTGAGATATTTTCTGTTCTGTTCTGTATTTTCTTAAGGGTGAGGTCTGAGCTGGAATGTGAAGCTAACTGAAGTTGGCTATTTTTAGAAAACCAGTATATCAAGCCTGTATCATAGTACACCCCTCAGGCTACGTTCAGGTTTCAGCATCAGGCAGGTATAAACAGCCGAGTCGTAGGCTACAACCTGGGTTGTATTCATTAGTTTACTCCACAGCCAACAGTTTTACAATGTTACAGAAACAGTTTACTCCAAACGCTGTACAACGTGACCTGAATGGTTTCTGTTGCCAAACGCTTTGCTACGATGGGCACTAATGAATTGTCTCTCTTTCACACAACAAACCTTCCTGAGTGAAAAGCATTAACAGTAGATTAGAAAGAGAAAATGTTTGTTTGTTGATGTTGTGTTTTAAACCTGTTTAGAGAAGACAAGTCTATAGACCTATGATACAGTACACTCTTAGAATAAAGGGTTCCAAACGGGTCCTCCGGCTGTCCCCATAGGAGAACGCTTTTGGGTTCCAGGTAGAACCCTTCTGGCTTCCATGTAGAACCCTCTGTGGAAAGGGTTCTGTATGGAACCAAAAAGGGTTCTACCTAGTACCAAAAGGGGTTCTACAAAAGGGTTCTCCTATGAGGACAGCAAAAGAACCCTTTTGGATTCTAGATAGTGTAGGAGCGATCACCCTGGGGCACACAGATGAGCACAGAACGAATTCACTCCACGCATCTAATTTATATCAAATACATTTTAAGGAGATGAGGACTATTATAACACTGTCCACCAAAAATATCATCAACTATATGAATACACATAACAATATCATCAACTATATGAATACACATAACAATATCATCAACTATATGAATACACATAACAATATCATCAACTATATGAATACACATAACAATATCATCAACTATATGAATACACATAACAATATCATCAACTATATGAATACACATAACAATATCATCAACTATATTAATACACATAACAATCGTCGTCTTACCTTTTATCTCTCAATAGAAACAGAGTCTGAATGATCATTCGGTCGTCGAAAGTTACTTCCTTGTGCTCTGCTCATTTACATATCAGGTTCTGCCTGTTCTCTCTCCCACTCCCTCTCTCTTTATAGCTCTTACAATGTGCCTTGGCATACATTCTACAACTGTCTGGAACTCTATTGGAGGGATGTGACACCATTCTTCCACAAGAAATTCCATCATTTGGTGTTTTGTTGATGGTTGTGTTCTATTGTGTTGAGACCTGGTGACTGAGACATGGCATATTGTGAAACATCAGCAAGTTCAGCTGTCTTCATCACTGAAACTCCTGCCAAACGTGCCCCAACAATCACCAATCATTAAGCTCTTCCCGAGCAGGGTCACAGTCTCTCCTGGTAGCAGCTCCTCTCTCTCCAGGGGTAGCAGTGCCTCTCTCCCCAGGAGTAGCAGCTCCTCTCTCCCCGGGGGTAGCAGCTCCTCTCTCTCCAGGGGTAGCAGCTCCTCTCTCCCCAGGGGTAGCAGTTCCTCTCTCCCCAGGGGTAACAGCTCCTCTCTCTCCAGGGGTAGCAGCTCCCCTCTCTCCAGGGGTAGCAGCTCCTCTCTCCCCGGGGGTAGCAGCTCCTCTCTCCCCAGGGATTTGAAGATATTGGGGGCTACTTTTGAACACATACATCTACAGTGTATTGCCAAAAACCACTCAACAACTTCAAACATTGACTCTGACCTGTCCAATGAGCCAAACTGATTAAATAATCCCACAGTAGCTCTCTCTCTCTCACACACACACACACACACACACACACACACACACACACACACACACACACACACACACACACACACACACACACACACACACACACACACACACACACACACACACACACACACACACACACACACACACACACACACACACACACACTTATCCTATTCTTCTGTTGCTGTATCTGTGTCTTGTCTGGTGTCTCTCTCCATCATATCCTGTTCTTCTGTTGTTGTCTCTGAGTCTTGTCTAGTGTGTCTCTTTAGTTTTGCAATCCAAAAAGGTCAAGGGGATACTGTGGTAGCTTAATTCTTGTCAATAGGGGGGTGCTGTTTTCACTTTGGAAAAAATCGTGCCCAATTTAAACGGCCTCGTACTCTATTCTAGATCATACAATATGCATATTATTATTACTATTGGATAGAAAACACTCTCAAGTTTCTAAAACTGTTTGAATTATATCTGTGAGTAAAACAGAACAAATTTTTCAGCAAACTTCCATACAGGAAGTGAAAAATCTGAAAACGAGGCTCTGTTTCAGGGCCTGCCTATTCAATTTCCTTATATTTATCGATATGCATGCACTTCATACGCCTTCCACTAGATGTCAACAGGCAGTGGAAGGTGGAATGGGGTGTCTAGCTTGATCTGAGGTCGAACAAGAGCTTTTGGAGTGGCAGGTCAGCCATTTTGTCAGTTTTCCAAGGAGCTCGACATTGTCTTCTGAAAAGCGGTCGGTATACACGGCGAATATCTCCGGCTCTGATTTTATTTGATACATTTGATAATAACATCATAAAGTAGGTTTTTTCAACCGAGTTTTATCAGTTTATTCAACGTTTATTGGGACTTTTGTAATTTTCCGTTCTTTGCGCAAAGAGAGGATGGGAATGTTAGTAACCTTGGCTAGCATTGTGGAGCGAATTCGACAGAAGAAATGGACATTCTAAAACCAAACAACGATTTATTCTGGACCAAGGACTCCTTGTACAACATTCTGATGGAAGCTCAGCAAAAGTAAGAAAAAATGTATGATGTTATTTCGTATTTCTGTGTAAAATATTGACTCCGCCGTGTTGGTGAGTGCTGTCGCACAATAACCAGTTAATAATCAATAATCATCTAAGTTATTTTTAAAAATCTAACACAGCGGTTGCATTAAGAACCAGTGTATCTTTCATTTGCCATACCACAAGTATTTTTATGTAAAGTTTATGATGAGTTCTTTGGTCAGATTTGGTGAGTGTCCAAAATATCACGGAACATTCTGGGAAAATGTTGCTACATATTCACAATGTATAACCACGATTGCAGCGTTAAATGTGCACATTTTCGAACAAAACATAAGTGTATTGTATAACATGATGTTATAAGACTGTCATCTGATGAAGTTGTCCAAAGGTTAGTGATTAATTTTATACCTTTTGCTGGTTTTTGCGAAAGCTACCTTTGCGGTGAATAAATGCGTTTGTGTGTTTGGCTATTGTGGTAAGCTAATATAATTCTACATTGTGTTTTCGCTGTAAAACACTTTAAAAAATCGGAAATATTGGCTGGATTCACAAGATGTTTATCTTTCATTTGCTGTACACCATGTATTTTTCATAAATGTTTTATGATGAGTATTTATGTATTTCACGTTGCTCTCTGTAATTATTCTGGCTGCTTCGGTGCTATTTGTGATGGTAGCTGCAATGTAAAACTATGATTTATACCTCAAATATGCACATTTTTCGAACAAAACATAAATGTATTGTATAACATGTTATAAGACTGTCATCTGAGGAAGTTGTTTCTTGGTTAGTGACTAATTATATCTCTATTTTGTCGGTTTTGGGAAAGCTACCTATGCGGTGGAAACATGGTGAAAATATGCGGTTGTGTGTTTGGCTATTGTGGTTAACTAATAGAAATACATATTGTGTTTTCACTGTAAAACCTTTTAAAAATCGGAAATTATGGCTGGATTCACAAGATGTTTATCTTTCATTTGCTGTATTGGACTTGTGATTTCATGAAAATTATATTATATGATATCCCTGTCCCGTTAGGCTAGGCTATGCTAGTCAGCTTTTTTGATGAGGAGGATCCCGGATCCGGGATAGATATTAATGTTATGTTGGTTTTGAAGAGGTGGTTCATCGTTAATCATCCATTATATATTGGGAGGTAATGCAGAGATCATTACTTAATGTTATGTTGGTTTTGAAGAGGTGATTCATCGTTAATCATCCATTATATATTGGGAGGTAATGCAGCGATCATTACTTAATGTTATGTTGGTTTTGAAGAGGTGGTTCAGTGTTAATCATCCATTATATATTGGGAGGTAATGCAGAGATCATTACTTAATGTTATGTTGGTTTTGAAGAGGTGGTTCATCGTTAATCATCCATTATATATTGGGAGGTAATGCAGCGATCATTACTTAATGTTATGTTGGTTTTGAAGAGGTGGTTCATCGTTAATCATCCATTATATTTTGGGAGGTAATGCAGAGATCATTACTTAATGTTATGTTGGTTTTGAAGAGGTGGTTCAGTGTTAATCATCCATTATATATTGGGAGGTAATGCAGCGATCATTACTTAATGATATGTTGGTTTTGAAGAGGTGGTTCAGTGATAATCATCCATTATATATTGGGAGGTAATGCAGCGATCATTACTTAATGTTATGTTGGTTTTGAAGAGGTGGTTCAGTGTTAATCATCCATTATATATTGGGAGGTAATGCAGAGATCATTACTTAATGTTATGTTGGTTTTGAAGAGGTGGTTCAGTGTTAATCATCCATTATATATTGGGAGGTAATGCAGAGATCATTACTTAATGATATGTTGGTTTTGAAGAGGTGTTTCATCATTGATCTTCCATTATATATTGGGAGGTAATGCAGAGATCATTACTTAATGTTATGTTGGTTTTGAAGAGGTGGTTCATCGTTAATCATCCATTATATATTGGGAGGTAATGCAGCGATCATTACTTAATGTTATGTTGGTTTTGAAGAGGTGGTTCATCGTTAATCATCCATTATATATTGGGAGGTAATGCAGAGATCATTACTTAATGTTATGTTGGTTTTGAAGAGGTGGTTCATCGTTAATCATCCATTATATATTGGGAGGTAATGCAGCGATCATTACTTAATGTTATGTTGGTTTTGAAGAGGTGGTTCATCGTTAATCATCCATTATATATTGGGAGGTAATGCAGAGATCATTACTTAATGTTATGTTGGTTTTGAAGAGGTGGTTCATCGTTAATCATCCATTATATATTGGGAGGTAATGCAGCGATCATTACTTAATGTTATGTTGGTTTTGAAGAGGTGGTTCAGTGTTAATCATCCATTATATATTGGGAGGTAATGCAGCGATCATTACTTAATGTTATGTTGGTTTTGAAGAGGTGGTTCAGTGATAATCATCCATTATATATTGGGAGGTAATGCAGAGATCATTACTTAATGTTATGTTGGTTTTGAAGAGGTGGTTCAGTGTTAATCATCCATTATATATTGGGAGGTAATGCAGAGATCATTACTTAATGTTATGTTGGTTTTGAAGAGGTGGTTCAGTGATAATCATCCATTATATATTGGGAGGTAATGCAGAGATCATTACTTAATGTTATGTTGGTTTTGAAGAGGTGGTTCATCGTTAATAATCCATTATATATTGGGAGGTAATGCAGCGATCATTACTTAATGTTATGTTGGTTTTGAAGAGGTGATTCAGTGTTAATCATTTATTATATATTGAGTAGTAATGCAGCGATCATTACTTTTGGTTTTGAAGAGGTGATTCAGTGTTAATCATTTATTTTATATTGGGAGGTAATGCAGAGATCATTACTTTTGGTTTTGAAGAGGTGATTCAGTGTTAATCATCTATTTTATTTTGGGTAGTAAAGACTAGTTATTTTTTTTATTTTTGTAGAGATACCCAGCGAATGAGTTGAGTTGGTTATGAATAGTGGTAATTTTGTGTGAAATTTACCAAGTGAGTGAATTGAATTGTTTATGTAAAGTCCGTTGAATGTTTCATTGTTTGTTTGTCTGTGGATTATGGGGAGTTATTGGGTAATGGCCAATTTCAATAAAAGTTATTTGATAATGACACTTTCCTACCATGGAACAGTATTGGGAACATTTGAATAAAAGTTATTTTGTGATCCTACACCATGTAACACTGGTGTAAAACATCTAACTATTACTCTACACTCCTGAGATAAAACATTACAAATTAAAGTTTACCATGAGGTTGTCTCTCTGAGGCCCGTGTGTGAAATATATTTGAGTATAAGTAGAACCATTTACTATAACCTGGATCAAGTGAGGGTAGAATTAGGATTACAGTTTCACCCACTGTTATTGAACACACACTGAAAGAAGATAGAGGAGGATTTATATAGGCATATTCCTACATATTACACCCACTTTAGGATAACCCTATAGAGGCTAGAAAAACACATTACACGCAGACTATCTAAATAAAAAGCCGGAGCATCAGGGCACAGTCAAACCAGGATGAGGAGATGGGAGCAATGAAGCCTGTCACGCCTGTTGAATATATGCAAAAGAAGTTTCCTGCTGTGGAATTTACAGACACTTTTAAGAAATGGCATGTCTGGACAGAGATGGCAGGAGAAAGTAGATATCCAATAGCTGGTTCATTCAACAAGACTAGGTTGGATTTAGTCAAGGAGATAATTCAGACAAGAAAAATGGACAAAAAGAAGGAGATGACGAGTGCCCTTGTCTCAGAAAGTGTGATGGGGATGATGGTGCTGGAAGAAAAAGGAGGCACAGTTCCTGGAGGGAGTTTCCCCTCACCACCCCAACTCACTCTACAAAAAGGACCAGACTGGAGGGTCCAGACATCTGCTCAAGTTGTTTCTACAGGCTCACCACAACCACAGCCTGCAGCTCCCCCACAGTCACATTCGTGAGAAGAGACTGAGAAGAGCCAATGGATAATCTTAATGTTAAGGACATGACCTATCATTTAGACACTAAAGCTCACTGTTCCTGTTTAGGCAAACCTGAACAAGTTATTGGAGCTTCCCTGAGCAAATCATCAGTATCAATAACAGGGACATCTGGACAGCTCAGGAATGTGTACTGGACAAAGACTTATTTGAAGAACCTCTGCTTGACTCTGACATGATGCTGTTCGTTGATGGATCTGTCTATATAGATCAAACACAGGGTAGAAACATGTAGGATCGGCTGTAGTAGATGTGGGAGTTGATATTGAGGTTATACCAGACCATTGATCAGCGCAACAGGCAGATTTATTATCTCTGACCACAGCTTGTGAATTGGGGGAAGGGAAGCATTTACTGGCTACTCTGACTCAGTATCTGTTATTGGGGTTTGTTTGTCATGGTGTAGGATTTGGAGAGCAAGAGAGTTTACTAGTACCACAGGCACACCTATTAACAGACAGCCTCTAACTGAGCAGTGTAGTCTACAGGTTAAACACTGAGTGGACTAGATATTACTCTAACTGACCAGTGTAGTCTACAGGTTATAGACTGAGTGGACTAGATATTACTCTAACTGAGCAGTGTAGTCTATAGGTTATATACTGAGTGGACTAGATATTACTCTAACTGAGCAGTGTAGTGTACAGGTTATACACTGAGTGGACTAGATATTACTCTAACTGAGCAGTGTAGCCTACAGGTTATACACTGAGTGTACTAGATATTACTCTAACTGAGCAGTGTAGCCTACAGGTTATACACTGAGTGGACTAGATATTACTCCAACTGAGCAGTGTAGCCTACAGGTTATACACTGAGTGGACTAGATATTACTCTAACTGAGCAGTGTAGTCTACAGGTTATACACTGAGTGGACTAGATATTACTCTAACTGAGCAGTGTAGTCTACAGGTTATACACTGAGTGGACTAGATATTACTCTAACTGAGCAGTGTAGTCTACAGGTTATACACTGAGTGGACTAGATATTACTCTAACTGAGCAGTGTAGCCTACAGGTTATACACTGAGTGGACTAGATATTACTCTAACTGAGCAGTGTAGCCAATAGGTTATACACTGAGTGGACTAGATATTACTCTAACTGAGCTGTGTAGTCTATAGGTTATACACTGAGTGGACTAGATATTACTCTAACTGAGCAGTGTAGCCAATAGGTTATACACTGAGTGGACTAGATATTACTCTAACTGAGCAGTGTAGTCTACAGGTTAGACACTGAGTGGACTAGATATTACTCTAACTGAGCAGTGTAGCCTATAGGTTATACACTGAGTGGACTAGATATTACTCTAACTGAGCAGTGTAGTCTACAGGTTATACACTGAGTGGACTAGATATTACTCTAACTGAGCAGTGTAGTCTACAGGTTATACTCTGAGTGGACTAGATATTACGCTAACTGAGCAGTGTAGCCTACAGGTTAAACACTGAGTGGACTAGATATTACTCTAACTGAGCAGTGTAGCCTACAGGTTATACACTGAGTGGACTAGATATTACTCTAACTGAGCAGTGTAGTCTACAGGTTATACACTGAGTGGACTAGATATTACTCTAACTGAGCAGTGTAGCCTACAGGTTATACACTGAGTGGACTAGATATTACTCTAACTGAGCAGTGTAGCCTACAGGTTAAACACTGAGTGGACTAGATATTACTCTAACTGAGCAGTGTAGCCTACAGGTTATACACTGCGTGGACTAGATATTACTCTAACTGAGCAGTGTAGTCTACAGGTTATACACTGAGTGGACTAGATATTACTCTAACTGAGCAGTGTAGTCTACAGGTTATACACTGAGTGGACTAGATATTACTCTAACTGAGCAGTGTAGTCTACAGGTTATACACTGAGTGGACTAGATATTACTCTAACTGAGCAGTGTAGCCTACAGGTTATACACTGAGTGGACTAGATATTACTCTAACTGAGCAGTGTAGCCTATAGGTTATACACTGAGTGGACTAGATATTACTCTAACTGAGCAGTGTAGTCTACAGGTTATACACTGAGTGGACTAGATATTACTCTAACTGAGCAGTGTAGTCTACAGGTTATACACTGAGTGGACTAGATATTACTCTAACTGAGCAGTGTAGCCTACAGGTTATACGCTGAGTGGACTAGATATTACTCTAACTGAGCAGTGTAGTCTATAGGTTATACACGGAGTGGACTAGATATTACTCTAACTGAGCAGTGTAGTCTACAGGTTATACACTGAGTGGACTAGATATTACTCTAACTGAGCAGTGTAGTCTACAGGTTATACACTGAGTGGACTAGATATTACTCTAACTGAGCAGTGTAGTCTATAGGTTATACACTGAGTGGACTAGATATTACTCTAACTGAGCAGTGTAGCCTACAAGTTATACACTGAGTGGACTAGATATTACTCTAACTGAGCAGTGTAGCCTACAGGTTATACACTGAGTGGACTAGATATTACTCTAACTGAGCAGTGTAGCCTATAGGTTATACACTGAGTGGACTAGATATTACTCTAACTGAGCAGTGTAGTCTACAGGTTATACACTGAGTGGACTAGATATTACTCTAACTGAGCAGTGTAGTCTACAGGTTATACACTGAGTGGACTAGATATTACTCTAACTGAGCAGTGTAGCCTACAGGTAATACACTGAGTGGACTAGATATTACTCTAACTGAGCAGTGTAGTCTACAGGTTATACACTGAGTGGACTAGATTTTACTCTAACTGAGCAGTGTAGTCTACAGGTTATACACTGAGTGGACTAGATATTACTCTAACTGAGCAGTGTAGTCTACAGGTTATACACTGAGTGGACTAGATATTACTCTAACTGAGCAGTGTAGTCTACAGGTTATACACTGAGTGGACTAGATATTACTCTAACTGAGCAGTGTAGCCTACAGGTTATACACTGAGTGGACTAGATATTACTCTAACTGAGCAGTGTAGTCTATAGGTTATACACTGAGTGGACTAGATATTACTCTAACTGAGCAGTGTAGTCTACAGGTTATACACTGAGTGGACTAGATATTACTCTAACTGAGCAGTGTAGTCTACAGGTTATACACTGAGTGGACTAGATATTACTCTAACTGAGCAGTGTAGTCTACAGGTTATACACTGAGTGGACTAGATATTACTCTAACTGAGCAGTGTAGCCTACAGGTTAGACACTGAGTGGACAAAATATTAAGGACGCCTTCCTAACATTGAGTTATGCCCCCCCCTCACTTCCTAATATCTCCATTTTGTCCTCAGAACCGCCTCAATTCATCGGGTCATGGATTCTACAAGGTGTTGAAAGCGTGGATGCTGGTCCATGTTGACTCCAATGCTTCCCGCAGTTGTCAAGTTGGCTGGATGTCCTTTGGGTGGTTGAACATGAGCATGAAAACACATGAATTCCCATTCACCCTCTGAATGACATACATACACAATCCATGTCTCAATTGTCTCCAGGCTTAAAAATCCTTCTTTAACCTGTCCCGTCCCCTTCATCTACAAGTGCCATCTATTTAAGGGATCATAGCTTTCACCTGGATGGACCTGGTCAGTCATGGACAGAAAGGAGTCCTTAATGTTTTGTGTAAATGGCAGAATAATTATACATTTATGGATTGTTTTATGTAGCCTATTGTTTTCTCTTTATTCAACCTGCCATCTACCCACCTGGGGACTGAGGGTTATGAGAGAACCCCCACATCACTAGCTTCTCTTTATACAACCTGCCATCTACCCACCTGGGGACTGAGGGTTATGAGAGAACCCCCACATCACTAGCTTCTCTTTATACAACCTGCCATCTACCCACCTGGGGACTGAGGGTTATGAGAGAACCCCCACATCACTAGCTTCTCTTTATTCAACCTGCCATCTACCCACCTGGGGACTGAGGGTTATGAGAGAACCCCCACATCACTAGCTTCTCTTTATACAACCTGCCATCTACCCACCTGGGGACTGAGGGTTATGAGAGAACCCCCACATCACTAGCTTCTCTTTATTCAACCTGCCATCTACCCACCTGGGGACTGAGGGTTATGAGAGAACCCCCACATCACTAGCTTCTCTTTATACAACCTGCCATCTACCCACCTGGGGACTGAGGGTTATGAGAGAACCCCCACATCACTAGCTTCTCTTTATTCAACCTGCCATCTACCCACCTGGGGACTGAGGGTTATGAGAGAACCCCCACATCACTAGCTTCTCTTTATACAACCTGCCATCTACCCACCTGGGGACTGAGGGTTATGAGAGAACCCCCACATCACTAGCTTCTCTTTATTCAACCTGCCATCTACCCACCTGGGGACTGAGGGTTATGAGAGAACCCCCACATCACTAGCTTCTCTTTATACAACCTGCCATCTACCCACCTGGGGACTGAGGGTTATGAGAGAACCCCCACATCACTAGCTTCTCTTTATTCAACCTGCCATCTACCCACCTGGGGACTGAGGGTTATGAGAGAACCCCCACATCACTAGCTTCTCTTTATACAACCTGCCATCTACCCACCTGGGGACTGAGGGTTATGAGAGAACCCCCACATCACTAGCTTCTCTTTATACAACCTGCCATCTACCCACCTGGGGACTGAGGGTTATGAGAGAACCCCCACATCACTAGCTTCTCTTTATTCAACCTGCCATCTACCCACCTGGGGACTGAGGGTTATGAGAGAACCCCCACATCACTAGCTTCTCTTTATACAACCTGCCATCTACCCACCTGGGGACTGAGGGTTATGAGAGAACCCCCACATCACTAGCTTCTCTTTATACAACGTGCCATCTACCCACCTGGGGACTGAGGGTTATGAGAGAACCCCCACATCACTAGCTTCTCTTTATACAACCTGCCATCTACCCACCTGGGGACTGAGGGTTATGAGAGAACCCCCACATCACTAGCTTCTCTTTATACAACCTGCCATCTACCCACCTGGGGACTGAGGGTTATGAGAGAACCCCCACATCACTAGCTTCTCTTTATACAACCTGCCATCTACCCACCTGGGGACTGAGGGTTATGAGAGAACCCCCACATCACTAGCTTCTCTTTATTCAACCTGCCATCTACCCACCTGGGGACTGAGGGTTATGAGAGAACCCCCACATCACTAGCTTCTCTGTATTCAACCTGCCATCTACCCACCTGGGGACTGAGGGTTATGAGAGAACCCCCACATCACTAGCTTCTCTTTATACAACCTGCCATCTACCCACCTGGGGACTGAGGGTTATGAGAGAACCCCCACATCACTAGCTTCTCTTTATACAACCTGCCATCTACCCACCTGGGGACTGAGGGTTATGAGAGAACCCCCACATCACTAGCTTCTCTTTATTCAACCTGCCATCTACCCACCTGGGGACTGAGGGTTATGAGAGAACCCCCACATCACTAGCTTCTCTTTATACAACCTGCCAACTACCCACCTGGGGACTGGGGGTTATGAGAGAACCCCCACATCACTAGCTTGCATGTTCTGCAGCCTTGTAAAGATAAGGAGGGGATGACTGGGAGGCAGGTTGGCATTTATTGTCATGAATCTTGTTCTGGAGGCAGTTCAGCAAAGTGGTCACTAGATGACACAGGCACAAAGTATTAAAATCCTATATTAATCCTAACCTCAACACTAACCACACTGCTAATCCTGACTTGTCTAGTTAAATAGACATTACGTTTACATTTTTGTTTTTGAAATTAAGACCATAAAACAACATTATTTTCCACAGCCAATTTTGACTTTGTAGCTGGCATATCTAGAGGAAATCACACAGTTCTGCCTCCAGGTCAAGATTCATGACAAACATCATCCTGCGACTGGGAGAGGCAACGTGAAATCAATAACGAAATTGTTTTTACAATTAAAATGCTTTTTTCTTGTTTCAAGTATGTTTTATTATGAAAAGTACAATATATCCTTGTATACTTGTACAACTATGGAGCATATGTCCATATATAATTGTACAATTTGTTATTCAACATTAAAGACATACAACAAATGATCACATTGGTATTTTAACGGTGTTATTGTAAGAGTTTAAATGTTTAAACAGAGGATCCATCTAAAACAAGATGATAAACAGAGGATCCATCTAAAACAGTATAGAACAAGATGATAAACAGAGGATCCATCTAAAACAGTATAAAACAAGATGATAAACAGAGGATCCATCTAAAACAGTATAAAACAAGATGATAAACAGAGGATCCATCTAAAACAGTATAAAACAAGATGATAAACAGAGGATCCATCTAAAACAGTATAAAACAAGATGATAAACAGAGGATCCATCTAAAACAGTATAAAACAAGATGATAAACAGAGGATCCATCTAAAACAGTATAAAACAAGATGATAAACAGAGGATCCATCTAAAACAGTATAAAACAAGATGATAAACAGAGGATCCATCTAAAACAGTATAAAACAAGATGATAAACAGAGGATCCATCTAAAACAGTATAAAACAAGTGCAGTATGTTCTGAGAATGTTACTTTAACGTCAACTCATAACGTCACACTATAACTTCATGGGAGTCTTGTGGAAAGACTGCATGTTGTTTTGGGTGGATTGAGTGACGTCTTCATCAACATTTGCAGAATATTCCTGTAATATTTTCACCTCTTGTCAGACGCCAACAGCCTAGTCGGCTGCAGACATTCATAAGGAGTTCAAGTGGTTTATTGGCCATTTGCAGGTATTAAAAGTAATACATCCATTGTAATTCCTTGTTGGAGCTCTCTCACATATAGGACAGTACATACCAGAGGAGGCTGCTGAGGGGAGGACGGCTCGTAATAATGTCTGGAACAGAGTGAATGAAATGGAACACATGGAAACCACGTGTTTGATACCATTCCACTTATTCCCCTCCAGCCATTACAAGCCTGTCCTCCCCAATTAAGGTCCCACCAACCTCCTGTGGTACATACACAAACAGTAAAATGTATTAAAAAAATCACACTGTGTGTGTCCACTGTGTCCAGTGTTTGTGTGTCAGTGTGTGTTTCCGCTGTGTGTGTGTCCAGTGTGTGTGTGTCCTGTGTGTGTCCGCTGTGTGTGTGTGTCCAGTGTGTGTCTCCAGTGTGTGTGTGTGTGTCCAGTGTGTGTGTGTGTGTCCAGTGTGTGTGTGTGTGTGTGTGTGTGTCCTGTGTATGTTTAAAGTGTGTGTGTGTGTGTGTGTGTCCAGTGTGTGTGTGTGTGTATGTGTCCAGTGTTTGTGTGTGTGCATCTACTGTGTTTGAGTGAGTGTCCAGTGTGTGTGTGTGTCTGTGTCCAGTGTGTGTCTTTGTGTGTGTGTGTCCGTTTGAGTGTGTGTGTCTAATGTGTGTCAGTGTGTGAGTGTGTGTCAGGTTATTATTTCAGGGACACTGAGGAGTCATCATGAACCCTGAACCCTGGATAGAGGGGCTCAGTGAATGTGGAGGTGAATGTGATCAGGTGGGTCAGTGTGTCAGAGGAGGCTCTATAGAAGGACAGAGTGCCGGCTGGCCAGTCCAGATACACTCCTACTCTGTGGGAGCTGGAGGAGGGGACGTCTATGGTAGTGGAGATATTATTGTGCCTGGCAATGTAACGGTTGTCAGAGCAGAACAGACTCCAGGACTTGTCATTGTGTCCAAGACAACAGTCATAACCCCTTCCTCTCCTGCTGATTCCTTTATATGTCACTCCTATATCAGCCCTGCTCCCACTCCACTCTACCTCCCAGTAACAGCGCCCAGTCAGACCCTCTCTACACAGCACCTGACTACAGCCCTCAAATCTCTCTGGGTGATCAGGATACGGCTGCTCCTCTCTCCTACGTGTCACCTTTCTGTTCTCCTCAGACAGAGAGAGGAGTCTGTTTACTGTGTTTGGGTCCAGTGTGAGATCACAGACATCTGATGGATGAAACCAGACACAATATTAGAAATCATCATCATTCACATTAGAATGTTAACTCACTTTTCACTAATTCATTTAATGTAGATGTTTCTAGGTAACAAAAGGAGAAGTTAAGGTAACTTGAGACTTGTTGAATGATCATATGTTATACTGTATGGTAATATAAAACACACTTATTCACATGAATTACACACACACACACATTGCCAAAGCAACTCTTTGTAAACTTTGGTGTCCCTGATTTCTGCTTCTGTAGAACTACAGCTGATATTTAATATGACCAAGTCAGTAATGATGGTGGTCTTTGACTTTGACTTAACTTGAATTAAGACTTATTCTTAGTCATATTCTTCCCAGCAGTCAACACTCACATTTTCTAAGCCCAGGTTTCATTCTGTTCTCTCCACCATGTTCCACACTGTAGCGGTAAGCAGAAGAACAGACAGTCATTGAGGGATACACCTGAACACACACACACACACACACACACACACACACTAGACACACTGGACTCACACACACGGTCAAGTGTTTGTAAGAATGTTTGTCTGTGTGTGTGAGTGTTCAGTGTTTGTGTCCAGTGTCTGTGTGTGTGTGTATGTGTCCAGTGTGTTTGTATGTGTCTAGTGTGTATGTGTGTGTGTGTGTATGTGAGTCCAGTGTGTGTTTCACACTGGACAAAAACACACACACACATACACACACACACACACACACACACACACACACACACACACACACACACACACACACACACACACACACACACACACACACACACACACAAACACACACACTTTGTACAAGTGTTGGTAAGAATGTTTGTCTTAACTAGCCTGATAAGTCAAACATGTCTGATATGAACATTGACATAAACCCTCTACATACTTGAGTTTCTCCAGTCTGCAGTGTGGATCCTCCAGTCCAGCAGAGAGCAGTCTGACTCCTGAGTCTCCTGGGTGATTGTAGCTCAGGTCCAGCTCTCTCAGGTGTGAGGGGTTTGACCTCAGAGCTGAGACCAGAGAAGCACAGCCTTCCTCTGTGACTAGACAGCCTGACAGCCTGCAAAGAGTCAAATCATATTAAAATCACACTGATATTCTTTGGTGGTGAAAATAGTGGCAGTATATTTCTCTCCATATTAATGTCAACCCCTGATCTGTTTCACCCGTCTTGTGATTGTCTCCACCCCCTCCAGGTGTTGCTTATTTCCCTGGTGTATATATCCCTGTGTTTCCCTGGTGTATATATCTCCCTGTGTTTCCCTGGTGTATATATCCCTGTGTTTCCCTGGTGCATATATCCCTGTGTTTCCCTGGTGTATATATCCCTGTGTTTCCCTGGTGTATATATCCCTGTGTTTCCCTGGTGTATATATCCCTGTGTTTCCCTGGTGTATATATCCCTGTGTTTCCCTGGTGTATAAATCCCTGTGTCTCCCTGGTGTATATATCCCTGGTGTATATATCCCTGTGTTTCCCTGGTGTATTTATCCCTGTGTTTCCCTGGTGTATATATCCCTGTGTTTCCCTGGTGTATATATCCCTGTGTTTCCCTGGTGTATATATCCCTGTGTTTCCCTGGTGTATATATCCCTCTGTTTCCCTGGTGTATATATCCCTGTGTTTCCCTGGTGTATATATCCCTGTGTTCCCCTGGTGTATATATCCCTGTGTTCCCCTGGTGTATTTATCCCTGTGTTTCCCTGGTGTATATATCCCCATGTATCCCTGGTGTATATATCCCTGTGTTTCCCTGGTGTATATATCCCAGTGTTTCCCTGATGTATGTATCCCTGTGTTACCCTGGTGTATATATCCCTGTGTTACCCTGGTGTATATATCCCTGTGATTCCCTGGTGTATATATCCCTGTGTTTCCCTGGTGTATATATCCCTGTGATTTCTGTCTCTCTGTACCAGTTTGTCTTGTATGTTCATCAAGTCAACCAGCGTTTTTCCCTACTCCTGCTTCTATTCTTTTTTGATAGTCCTCCCGGTTTTTGTCCCTTGCCTGTTTTCTGGACTCTGTACCTGCCTGACCATTCTGCCTGTCCTGACCTCGAGTCTGCCTGACCATTCTGCCTGTCCTGACCTCTAGCCTGCCTGACCATTCTGCCTGTCCTGACCTCTAGTCTGCCTGACCATTCTGCCTGTCCTGACCTCTAGCCTGCCTGACCATTCTGCCTGTCCTGACCTCTAGCCTGCCTGACCATTCTGCCTGTCCTGACCTCTAGCCTGCCTGACCTCTAGCCTGCCTGACCATTCTGCCTGTCCTGACCTCTAGCCTGCCTCCCCATTCTGCCTGTCCTGACCTCTAGCCTGCCTGACCATTCTGCCTGTCCTGACCTCTAGCCTGCCTGACCATTCTGCCTGTCCTGACCTCTAGCCTGCCTGACCTCTAGCCTGCCTGACCATTCTGCCTGTCCTGACCTCTAGCCTGCCTCCCCATTCTGCCTGTCCTGACCTCTAGCCTGCCTGACCATTCTGCCTGTCCTGACCATTCTGCCTGTCCTGACCTCTAGCCTGCCTGACCTCTAGCCTGTCCTGACCATTCTGCCTGTCCTGACCTCTATCCTGTCCTGACCTGTAGCCTGTCCTGACCTCTAGCCTGTCCTGACCTCTAGCCTGTCCTGACCTCTAGCCTGTCCTGACCATTCTGCCTGACCATTCTGCCTGTCCTGACCATTCTGCCTGTACTGACCATTCTGCCTGTCCTGACCTCTAGCCTGCCTGACCATTCTGCCTGTCCTGACCTCTAGCCTGCCTGACCATTCTGCCTGTCCTGACCTCTAGCCTGCCTGACCATTCTGCCTGTCCTGACCTCTAGTCTGCCTGACCATTCTGCCTGTCCTGACCTCTAGTCTGCCTGCCACACTGTACCTCCTGGACTCTGATCTGGTTATGACCTTTGGCCTGTCCACGACCATTCTCTTGCCTACCCCTTTTAGTATATTAATAAATATCAAAGACTCTAACCATCTGCCTCCCGTGCCATCTGGGTCTCGCCTCGTACCTTAAACCACACTGCTATTATTTGAGGGTATCACATTTTATTTGAGGGTAGTTTTAATACATGTCTGTTTCACCATTTAGAAAAATAAAAGCATTTTATGTATCTCGTCCCCTTATTTGAAGAAGTCATAAGTATTCTGACCAATTCACTCACAGTGTATTAAAGTAGTCAAAAGTTGAGTATTTGGTCTGATATTCTTTGAACACAATGAATCCATCAAGCCTGTGACTGCCATGACTGAGAAAGATCATGAATGAATCATTAATAACAATGACTGAGAAAGTTAGAGGCAACAACAAAACATGCTAACCTCTCACCATTACTAATAACAGAGACTACAACAAAACATGCTAACCTCTCACCATTACCAATAACATAGGCTACAACAAAACATGCTAACCTCTCACCATTACCAATAACAGAGGCTACAAAACATACTAACATCTCACCATTACCAATAACAGAGGCTACAACAAAACATGCTAACCTCTCACCATTACCAATAACAGAGGCTACAACAAAACATGCTAACCTCTCACCATTACCAATAACAGAGGCTACAACAAAACATGCTAACCTCTCACCATTACCAATAACAGAGGCTACAACAAAACATGCTAACCTCTCACCAATACCAATAACAGAGGCTACAACAAAACATGCTAACCTCTCAGCATTACCAATAACAGAGGCTACAACAAAACATGCTAACCTCTCACCATTACCAATAACAGAGGCAACAACAAAAACATGCTAACCTCTCACCATTACCAATAACAGAGGCCACAACAAAACATGCTAACCTCTCACCATTACCAATAACAGAGGATACAACAAAACATGCTAACCTCTCACCATTACCAATAACAGAGACTACAACAAAACATACTAACCTCTCACCATTACCAATAACAGAGGCTACAACAAAACATGCTAACCTCTCACCAATACCAATAACAGAGGCTACAGCAAAACATGCTAACCTCTCACCATTACCAATAACAGAGGCTACAACAAAACATGCTAACCTCTCACCATTACCAAGAACAGAGGCTACAACAAAACATGCTAACCTCTCACCATTACCAATAACAGAGGCTACAACAAAACATGCTAACCTCTCACCATTACCAATAACAGAGTCTACAACAAAACATGCTAACCTCTCACCATTACCAATAACAGAGGCTACAACAAAACATGCTAACCTCTCACCATTACCAATAACAGAGGCTACAACAAAACATGCTAACCTCTCACCATTACCAATAACAGAGTCTACAACAAAACATGCTAACCTCTCACCATTACCAATAACAGAGGCTACAACAAAACATACTAACCTCTCACCATTACCAATAACAGAGACTACAACAAAACATGCTAACCTCTCACCATTACCAATAACAGAGCCTACAACAAAACATGCTAACCTCTCACCATTACCAATAACAGAGGCTACAATAAAACATGCTAACCTCTCACCATTAACCTCAAATAAAAGGTGACATTCTGTACTGTCACCTAATATGAAACATTCTATCTCAAATCCAAAATGCTGGAACAGAGCACCAAATGTAAAACTGTAAGCTTCACTGTCCAAACACATATGGTGTGGACTATGTGTGTCTGGTAAACACATGAGGATCTGATGAACAGTTATCACTTGTTGACCAACTACAGGAATACTGACCTCAGAGTCTCCAGTTTAGAGTGGGGATTCCCCAGTCCAGCAGAGAGCAGCTTCACTCCTGAATCCTTCAGGTCATTGTTACTCAGATCCAGCTCTCTCAGGTGAGGGGTTTGACTCCAGAGCTGAGACCAGAGAAGAACAGCCTTTCTCTGTGACTCCACAGCCTGACAGCCTGACAAAGAGATCATCATGACTTCACAAACACACTGTTCATTTAACACCAGTAGTGTAGAAGGACAATGGCAGATGCATTTGGTTAATTCTCTCAAACAACATATAGATTCATCTTCCGTCTCCTAGAATTGTATGGTCATAATGTTATACTAATGTGAAAATCAATGCATTTATTCAATATGTTATTCAATATAATGATCAATGAACCCTTTTGTAAGTGTGATTGATATGTGATAATGAACATAGAATATCGAGTTCATTAACTGTAACAACCCCAGCTAACTGTGGTGAAACGACTGCTGTGCAAGGTATTGGGCAACAGCTTATGTCCTGTGTGTGTGTCCCTCCGCCAGTCTGTCCTGAGCCGCCCGTCTGTCCTGAACCGCCCGTCTGTCCTGAGCCGCCCGTCAGTCCTGAGCCGCCCGTCAGTCAGGAGCCGCCTGAGCCGCCCATCAGCCAGGAGCCGCCTGAGCCGCCCGTCAGTCAGGAGCCGCCCGTCAGTCAGGAGCCGCCTGAGCCGCCCATCAGTCAGGAGCCGCCTGAGCCCCCCCGTCAGTCAGGAGCCGCCCGTCAGTCAGGAGCCGCCCGTCAGTCAGGAGCCGCCTGAGCCGCCAGTCAGGAGCCGCCCGTCAGTCAGGAGCCACCCGTCAGTCAGGAGCCACCCGTCAGTCAGGAGCCGCCTGAGCCGCCTGTCAGTCAGGAGCCGCCTGAGCCGCCCGTCAGTCAGGAGCTCGTCGTTACTCGTCGCCAAACCATCTAGCTCCAGGTCATCTACAAGTCTCTGCTAGGTAAAGCCCCGCCTTATCTCAGCTCACTGGTCACCATAGCAGCATCCACTCGTAGCATGCGCTCCAGCAGGTATATCTGGTCACCCCCAAAGCCAATTCCTCATTTGGCCGCCTCTCCTTCCAGTTCTCTGCTGCATTACAAATAACAGAGGCTACAACAAAACATGCTAACCTCTCACCATTACCAATAACAGAGGCTACAACAAAACATGCTAACCTCTCACCATTACCAATAACAGAGACTACAACAAAACATGCTAACCTCTCACCATTACCAATATATGTGAATATGTCCAAATAATGAAGACTTCTTCAAATGGGAGAACTACAGTGCCTTGCAGAGGTATTCATCCCCCTTGGTGTTTTTCCTATTTTGTTGCATTACAACATGTCATTTAAATAGATTATATTTGGATTTCATGTAATGGACAAACACAAAATAGTCCAAATTGGTCAAGAGAAATTTAAAAAAATAACTTATTTAAATAATTATAAACAGAAAAGTGGTGCGTTCATATGTATTCACCCCTAAATAAGATCTGGTGCAACCAATTACCTTCAGAAGTCACATAATTAGTTAAATAAAGTCCACCTGTGTGCAATCTAAGTGTCACATGATCTGTCACATGATCTCAGTGTATATACACCTGTTCTGCAAGGTCCCAGAGTCTACAACACCACTAAGCAAGGGACACCACCAAGCAAGCGGCACCATGAAGACCAAGGAGCTCTCCAAACAGCTCAGGGACAGAGTTGTGGAGAAGTACAGATCAGGGTTGGGTTATAAAAAAATATCGGAAACTTTTAAAATCCCACGGATCACATTTACATTTTAAGTCATTTAGCAGACACTTATCCAGAGCGACTTACAAATTGGAAAGTTCGTACATATTCATCCTGGTCCCCCCGTGGGGAATGAACCCATAACCCTGGCGTTGCAAGCGCCATGCTCTACCAACTGAGCCACACGGGACCACATTAAATCCATTATTAAAAAATGGAAAGAATATGGCACCACAACAAACCTGCCAAGAGAGGGAAAACTCACGAACCAGGCAAGGAGGGCATTAATAAGAGAGGAAACAAAGAGACCAAAGATAACCCTGAAGGAGCTGCAAAGCTCCACAGCGGAGATTGGAGTATCTGTCCATAGGACCACTTTAAGCCGTACACTACACAGAGCTGGGCTTTACGGAAGTGTGGCCAGAAAAAAAATACATTGCTTTAAAGAAAAAAATAAGCAAACACGTTTGGCGTTCACCAAAAGGCACGTGGGAGACTCCCCAAACATATGGAAGAAAGTACTCTGGTCAGATGAGACTAAAATTGAGCTTTATGGCCATCAAGGAAAACGCTATGTCTGGCGCAAACCCAACACCTCTCATCACCCCGAGAACACCATCCCCACAGTGAAGCATGGTGGTGGCAGCATCATGCTGTTGGGATGTTTTTCATCGGCAGGGACTGGGAAACTGGTTAGAATTGAAGGAATGATGGATGGCGCTAAATACAGGGAAATTCTTGAGGGAAACCTGTTTCAGTCTTCCAGAGATTTGAGACTGGGACGGAGGTTTAAGCTAAAGCAACACTTGAGTGGTTTAAGGGGAAAATGTAAATGTCTTGGAATGGTCAAGTCAAAGCATAGACCTCAATCCAATTGAGAATCTGTGGAATGACTTACAGATTGCGGTACACCAGCGGAGCCCATCCAACTTGAAGGAGCTGGAGCAGTTTTGCCTTAAAAAATGGTCAAACATCCAAAACAAATGTGACAAGCTTATAGAGACAAACCCCAAGAGACATGCAGCTGTAATTGCTGCAAAAGGTGGCTCTACAAAGTAGAGTAGTTATGCACACTCAAGTTCTTTTCTTTTTTATTTATTGGTTGTTTAACAATAAAAAATATTTTGCATCTTCAAAGTGGTAGGCATGTTGTGTAAATCAACTGATACAAACCCCCAAAACATCTATTTTAATTACAGGTTTTTAGGCAACAAAATAGGAAAAATGCCAAGGGGGGTGAAAACTTTTGCAAGCCACTGTACATACATAAATATATATGTATGAATTCCCTCAAATAGAAGGTGACATTCTGTACTCTCATCTAATATGAAACAGTCTAACTAAAATCCAAAATGCTGGAGCATAGCACCAAATTTAAAACTGTAAGCTTCACTGTCCAAACACATATGGTGTGGACTATGTGTGTCTGGTAAACACATGTGGATCTGGTGAACAGTTATCACTTGTTGACCAACTACAGGAATACTGACCTCAGAGTCTCCAGTTTACAGTGGGGATTCCCCAGTCCAGCAGAGAGCAGCTTCACTCCTGAATCCTTCAGGTCATTGTTACTCAGATCCAGCTCTCTCAGGTGTGAGGGGTTTGACTCCAGAGCTGAGACCAGAGAAGCACAGCCTTCCTCTGTGACTCCACAGCCTGACAGCCTGACAAAGAGATCATCATGACACAAACACACTGTTAATTAACGAGTAGTGTAGAAGGACAATGGCAGATGCATTTGGTTAATTATCCGAAACAACATATAGATTCATCTTCCATCTCCTAGAATTGTGTGGTCATAATGTTATACTAATGTGAAAATCAATGCATTTATTCAATATGTTTTTCAACGTAAAATTATATACATATTATAATACATATTTTTCTCTAAACTGAATATTTCTTCCTGATGATTAGTTCTTATATGTCATTTTATGTACTCACAGAACAGCTCTGGAGGCTTTGACCACTGGCAGCAGCCTCAGAAGACCTTCCTCTGATCTGGAGTATTTCTTCAGGTCAAACACATCCAGCTCCTTTTCTGAAGTCAGCAACACAAAGACCAGAGCTGACCACTGTGCAGGTGACAGGTCGTCTTCTGAGAGACTTCCTGAGCTCAGGAAGCTTTGGATCTCCTCCACTAGAGAATGGTCATTCAGTTCATTCAGACAGTGGAACAGATTGATGCTCTTCTCTGGAGAGGGATTCTCACCGATCTTCTCCTTGATGTACTTGACTGTTTCTTCATGGCTCTGTGAGCTGCTTCTTGTCTTTGTCAGTAGACCTCGTAAGTGCTTCTGATTGGACTCCAGTGAGAGGCCAAGAAGGAAGCGGAGGAGAAGGTCCAGGTTTCCCGTCTCACTTTGTAAGGCTTTATCCACAGCACTCTTGTAGAAAGTAACTTCAGGCTCGTCGTTTGTTTGCAGTTTGTCCATTAGATTCTCATTGTTGTTGATGAATGAGAGGAACACATATACAGCAGCCAGAAACTCCTGAATGCTCAGATGAACAAAGCAGTACACCTTGTCCTGGTACAGCCCACATTCCTCTTTAAAGAGCTGTGTGCACAATCCTGAGTACACTGAGGCTTCACTGACATCAATGCCAGCCACTTTCATGTCTTCTTCATAGAAAATCAGATTGCCATTCACAAGCTGTTGAAAAGCCAGTTTTCCCAGTGACAGAATGCTCTCTTTATTCCAGTGTGGACCTGTCTCTTCTTTCCCAAGATACTTTTCATTCTTCTGTTTGGTATGAAACACCACAAGGTGTGTGTACATCTCAGTCAGAGTCTTGGGCATCTCTTCTCTCTTATGTTTCAACATGTGTTCAAGGACAGTTGCAGAAATCCAACAGAAGACTGGAATGTGGCACATGATGTGGAGGCTCCTTGATGTCTTTATGTGTGAGATGATTCTGCTGGCCAGGTCCTTATCCCTGAATCTCTTCCTGAAGTACTCCTCCTTCTGTGGGTCATTGAACCCTCGTACCTCTGTTACCTGGTCAACACACACTGAAGGGATCGTATTGGCTGCTGCAGGTCGGGTAGTTATCCAAAGGAGAGCAGAGGGAAGCAGATTTCCCTTGATGAGATTTGTCAGCAGAACATCCACTGAGGTTGACTCTGTGACGTCCCAACAGATCTTGTTCTTCTGGAAGTCTAGGGGCAGTCGGCACTCATCCAGACCATCAAAGATGAACAGAACTTTGTACTTCTTGTAGATGGAGATTCCTGATTGTTTGGTTTCCATTGAGAAGTGATTAAGCAGTTCAATGAAAGTGTGTTTGTCCCCTTTCATCAAATTCAGCTCCCGAAAAGGGAAGGAAAATACAAATTGGACATCCTGATTTGCTTTTCCTTCAGCCCAGTCCAGAATGAACTTCTGCACAGAGACTGTTTTTCCAATGCCAGCGACTCCCTTTGTCAGCACAGTTCTGATACGTTTGTCTTGTCCAGTTAAGGGTTTGAAGATGTCGTTACATTTGATTGCAGTCTCTGGTCTTGCTTGTTTCCTGGTTGTTGTCTCAATCTGTCTCAGCTCATGTTCATTATTGACCTCTCCTGTTCCACCCTCTGTGATGTAGAGCTCTGTGTAGATCTTATTGAGAAGTGTTGGGTTTCCTTGTTTAGCGATCCCCTCAAATACACATTGAAACTTCTTCTTTAGATTAGACTTGAGTTCACGTTGGCAAATCACAGCAAGCTCGTCTGAATCTAGAAATAACACAGACGGTATTAATATTATGTCTGTTTTAATGCCTACAGTATTGTAGGACTGTTATGAAGTTTATAATTATAATCATTTCTTCTCTTAACTGACTGTCTAAATGTGTAAATGTTTTCATAATGCATTACAGACTGGTGTGACTGATTATATTATTATTGGTATTATTGATGGTATTATTAATGTTGTCTCTCTCTCTAAATTAATCACCACAATACATCCCTGCTGCTACTTGATGAGGTCACTAGGTGTTGTGTTAAGGCTAGAGGTCGACCGATTCATCGGAATGGCTGATTAATTTGGGCCGATTTCAAGTTTTCATAACAATCGGAAATCGGTATTTTTGGACACTGATTTTTTCTTTTTTTAACTTTATTTAACTAGGCAAGTCAGTTAAGAACACATTCTTATTTTCAATGACTGCCTCGTTCAGGGGAGTAACGACAGATTTTCACCTTGTCAGCTCGGGGGATCCAATCTTGCAACCTTCAGGTTAACTAGTCCAACGCAATAACGACCTGCCTGCCTCTTGTTGCACTCCACAAGGAATGCAGTAAGCCAAGGTAAGTTGCTAGCTAGCATTAAACTTATCTTATAAAAAACAATCAATCAATCATAACCACTAGTTAACTACACATGGTTGATGATATTACTAGATATTATCTAGCGTGTCCTGCTAGATAATATATATAATCTGACTGAGCATACAAGCATCTAAGTATCTAAGTATCTGACTGAGCGGTGGTAGGCAGAAGCAGGCGCGTAAACATTCATTCAAACAGCACTTTTGTGCGTTTTGCCAGCAGCTCTTCGTTGTGCGTCAAGCATTGCGCTGTTTATGACTTCAAGCCTATCAACTCCCGAGATGAGGCTGGTGTAACAGAAGTGAAATGGCCAGCTAGTTAACGCGCGCTAATAGCGTTTCAAACGTCACTCGCTCTGAGACTTGGAGTGGTTGTTCCCCTTGCTCTGCATGGGTAACGCTGCTTCGAGGGTGGCTGTTGTCGTTGTGTTCCTGGTTTGAGCCCAGGGAGGAGCGAGGAGAGGGACGGAAGCTATACTGTTACACTGGCAATACTAAAGTGCCTATAAGAACATCCAATAGTCAAAGGTTAATGAAATACAAATGGTATAGAGGGAAATAGTCCTATAATTCCTATAATAACTACAACCTAAAACTTCTTATCTGGGAATATTGAAGACTCATGTTAAAAGGAACCACCAGCTTTCATATGTTCTCATGTTCTGAGCAAGGAACTGAAACGTTAGCTTTCTTACATGGCACATATTGCACTTTTACTTTCTTTTCCAACACTTTGTTTTTGCATTATTTAAACCAAATTGAACATGTTTCATTATTTATTTGAGGCTAAATTGATTTTATTGATGTATTATATTAAGTTAAAATAAGTGTTCATTCAGTATTGTTGTAATTGTCATTATTACAAATACATTTTAAAAAAATTGGCCGATTAATCGGTATCGCTTTTTGGTCGTCCAATAATCGGTATCGGTATCTGCGTTGAAAAATCATAATCGGTCGACCTCTAGTTAAGGCTGCTACAATATCATTGAGTTACACAGCTACTTTAGCTGTACTTTAGCTACAGCTTTTAAATGTTATAAAACAGCATTCAACATGAGGCAGACAGATCTTACATTTCTCCAGTGTGTCAGCAAGCTCCTTCTGGTTCATTTTCCTCAGGACGTGCAGTGTGATCTTCAGAGCCCCCTCTCTGGCACTGCTCTCCTGCTTCTCATCTTCAGCATCCACCACTTCCTTACTCTGCTTCTGACTCTCAAAGCCTTCTGGGAGTTCTGGACTAAGAATCCTCTTGAACATCTTCAGCTCGTTCTTCACAAATGTCATAATTTTCTCTTCAAGCATCTGGAATAAATTAAGTAAATGAGTTAAGCAAGAGACAAAATGCTTTCTCATTAACACATTAATGAATGAGTGACAGATCAACTTTACTTGAGGTAAACAAATACAAATTCACATAACAGGACCACATACACTGAATATGGAGGCCAGGTTTGTTTGATGACTCTGGGAAGACTGACCACTGAGAATCTCTGACTCTGATCTCTGCTGTTTGTTTCTGTGTTCAAAACATGAGATTACACACATACACACACACACACACACACACACACACACACACACACACACACACACACACACACACACACACACACACACACACAGGGAGGGAATGTTGTGTTTGTTTAATATTGTTTTAGGACTATGGAAATAAACAAAAGGATTAGCCTATGGATTATGAAAACAACAAAAGAAATGGGAAAATGGGAGAGGAGAAATGACTAGAGACAGTGTTGTTTAACTCACTGACCATGACCCATGAGTTCTTCTTACCTTTGTTCAGTAGAAAAGTCTCCCTCTCTAAACAGTATCGGTAGATCCATAGACTTATCACTCTTCATGGACACACAGCTGGGTACAGGGGAGGCTGGTCTCTCCTGCTTGATTGGACTTCAACACAACAGAGACAAACATTACATCTCTCATCTACTCTGAGCTCAGATGGGGAAACATAAGAAGAGTTTCATTCGAAAACGCTATATATCCATTTTCAGAAATGTTGAGACATTTTATTTTATTTTTTTGTTTAAAGAAATTATTTAACCACTACAAGGCTTTATAAAGGCTTCTAACGTTTGTAATTTCCACTTCAAAATGTCAGACTTGATTTGATGATAAATTTATCAACCCCTACAAAAAAGGTCCCTTAATTATAATCCACATAAAAATGCATGTTATTTTCCTTCAGTGAAAAACTGGTTCAAATTAACATGGCATCTGTAAGTACATTCATCTTTAGATATCTAGGTGAGACAACCACATATCACAGTCAGATATACAGGATACCAACATTCCATTCCAGCTAAACAATGGACATATAGATATCTAGATGAGACAACCACATATCACAGTCAGATATACAGGATACTGTCACGCCCTGGCCTTAGTATTCTTTGTTTTCTTTATTATTTTAGTTAGGTCAGGGTGTGACATGGGGAATGGTTGTGTTTTGTTGGTTTTGGGTGTTTTTTATGGTAAAGGGGTTGTTGTATAGTATATGGGTTTGTGTGGAGTACATGTGTCTAGTGTTGTCTATGTATGTTTAGTGGTCTAGGAGAGTCTATGGTTACCTGAATGAGTTCCCAATTAGAGACAGCTGATTTCGGTTGTCTCTGATTGGGAGCCTTATTTAGGGTAGCCATAGGCTCTCATTGGTTGTGGGTAATTGTCTATGTGATACGTTTGTAGCCAGTGTGTGCACATCGTTTATTTAGCTTCACGATCGTTTGTTGTTTTGTTAGTTCGTATTAAGTGTTTCGTGTTTATTTTTCGTCATCTTTAAAATAAAAGAAGATGGCTTATTTTCCAAATGCTGCGTTTTGGTCCATCAATCATCCACACGATCGTGACAGAACTACTCACCATTACAGGACCAAGCGGCATGGAAAGCGGCAACAGGACCCACCTACACAGGATTCGTGGACATGGGAGGAGATACTGGATGGTAAGGGGCCGTGGGCACAACCGGGAGAATATCGCCTTCCTCGTGAAGAGCTGGAGGCAGCTAAAGCCGAGAGGAGGCGATATGAGGAGGCAGCACGGAGACAAGGCTGGAAACCCGTGAGTACAACCCAAAAATTTCTTGGGGGGGGCCTTAAAGGGAGTGTGGCGAAGTCAGGTAGGAAACCTGCGCCTACTCCCTGTACTTACCGTGGAGAGCGAGAGTACGGGCAGGCATCGTGTTACGCAGTAGAGCGCACGGTGTCTCCTGTACGCGTGCATAGCCCGGTTCGGTACATACCAGCTCCTCGTATCGGCCGGGCTAGACTGAGCGTTGAGCCGTATGTCATGAAGCCGGCCCAACGCATCTGGTCACCAGTGCGTCTCCTCGGGCCGGCGTACATGGCACCAGCCTTACGCATGGTGTCCCCGGTTCGCCTACATAGGCCGGTGCGGGTTATTCCACCTCCCCGCACTGGTCAGGCGACGGGGAGCATACAACCAGGTAAGGTTGGGCAGGCTCGGCGTTCAAGGGAGCCAGTACGCCTGCACGGTCCGGTATTTCCGGCGCCACCTCCCCGCCCCAACCCAGTACCACCAGTGCCTCCTCCACGCACTAGCTATATGGTGCGTGTCTCCTGCCCTTTACCACCAGTGCCTAAACCACGCACCAAGCCTCCTGTGTGTCCCCAGAGTCCTGTGCGTCCTGTTGCTGCTCCCCGCACTAGCCCTGAGATGCGTGTCCCCAGCCCGGTGCCACCAGTCCCGGCACCACGCACCAGGCCTACAGTGCGCCTCAGCCGGCAGGAGTCTGCCGTCTGCACAGCGATGACTGAACTGCCCGTCTGCCAAGCGCCATCTGAGCCATCCGTCTCCCCAGCGCCATCTGAGCCATCCGTCTCCCCAGCGCCATCTGAGCCATCCGTCTGCAATGAGCCTGCAAAGCCGCCCGTCTGCCATGAGCCTGCAAAGCCGCCCGTCTGCCATGAGCCCACTGAGCCGTCCGCCAGACAGGAGCCGCTAGAGCCGCCAGCCAGACAGGAGCCGCTAGAGCCGTCCGTCAGACAGGATCTGCCAGAGCCGCCAACCAGACAGGATCTGCCAGAGCCGCCAACCAGACAGGATCTGCCAGAGCCGCCAACCAGACAGGATCTGCCAGATCCGTCAGCCAGCCATGAGCAGCCAGATCCGTCAGCCAGCCATGAGCAGCCAGATCCGTCAGCCAGCCATGAGCAGCCAGATCCGTCAGCCAGCCATGAGCAGCCAGATCCGTCAGCTAGCCATGAGCAGCCAGATCCGTCAGCTAGCCATGAGCAGCCAGATCCGTCAGCTAGCCATGAGCAGCCAGATCCGTCAGCTAGCCATGAGCAGCCAGATCCGTCAGCTAGCCATGAGCAGCCAGATCCGTCAGCTAGCCATGAGCAGCCAGATCCGTCAGCTAGCCATGAGCAGCCAGATCCGTCAGCCAGCCATGAGCAGCCAGATCCGTCAGCTAGCCATGAGCAGCCAGATCCGTCAGCCAGCCATGAGCAGCCAGATCCGTCAGCCAGCCATGAGCAGCCAGATCCGTCAGCCAGCCATGAGCAGCCAGATCCGTCAGCCAGCCATGAGCAGCCAGATCCGTCAGCCAGCCATGAGCAGCCAGATCCGGCAGCCAGCCATGAGCAGCCAGATCCGTCAGCCAGCCATGAGCAGCCAGATCTGTCAGCCAGCCATGGGCCGTCCCTCAGTCCGGAGCTGCAGTCCCTCAGTCCGGAGCTGCCATTCCTCAGTCCGGAGCTGCCATTCCTCAGTCCGGAGCTGCCATTCCTCAGTCCGGAGCTGCCATTCCTCAGTCCGGAGCTGCCATTCCTCAGTCCGGAGCTGCCCCTGACCCTGGTACTGCCCCTGACCCTGGTACTGCCCCTTACCCTGGTACTGCCCCTTAGTCCGGAGCTGCCCCTTAGTCCGGAACTGCCCCTTAATGCAATGGGGTTAATGTGGAGGGGGGTCATTTGGAGGAAGCCTAGGAGGTGGTTAGGGACTGTGGTGACGTGGGGACCACGACCAGAGCCGGAGCCGCCACCGTGGATGGAAGCCCACCCAGACCCTCCCCTAGACTGTGTAATGGTGCGCCCGGAGTTCGCACCTTAAGGGGGGGGTTATGTCACGCCCTGGCCTTAGTATTCTTTGTTTTCTTTATTATTTTAGTTAGGTCAGGGTGTGACATGGGGAATGTTGATGTTTTGTTGGTTTTGGGTGTTGTTTATGGTAAAGGGGTTGTGTATAGTATATGGGTTTGTGTGGAGTACATGTTTCTAGTGTTGTCTATGTATGTTTAGTTGTCTAGGAGAGTCTATGGTTACCTGAATGAGTTCCCAATTAGAGACAGCTGATTTCGGTTGTCTCTGATTGAGAGCCTTATTTAGGGTAGCCATAGGCTCTCATTGGTTGTGGGTAATTGTCTATGTCAGAACGTTTGTAGCCTGTGTGTGCACATCGTTTATTTAGCTTCACGATCGTTTGTTGTTTTGTTAGTTCGTATTAAGTGTTTCGTGTTTATTTTTCGTCATCTTTAAAATAAAAGAAGATGGCTTATTTTCCAAATGCTGCGTTTTGGTCCATCAATCATCCACACGATCGTGACAGATACCAACATTACATTCCTGTTAAACAATGGATATATACAGTGGGGCAAAAAAGTATTTAGTCAGCCACCAATTGTGCAAGTTCTCCCACTTAAAAAGATGAGAGAGGCCTGTAATTTTTATCATAGGTACACTTCAACTATGACAGACAAAATGAGAAAAAAAAATCCAGAAAATCACATTGTAGGATTTTTAACGAATTTATTTGCAAATTGTGGTGGAAAATAAGTATTTGGTCACCTACAAAAGTTTATCTCAATACTTTGTTATATACCCTTTGTTGGCAATGACAGAGATCAAACGTTTTCTGTAAGTCTTCACAAGGTTTTCACACACTGTTGCTGGTATTTTGGCCCATTCCTCCATGCAGATCTCCTCTAGAGCAGTGATGTTTTGGGGCTGTTGCTGGGCAACACGGACTTTCAACTCCCTCCAAAGGTTTTCCTAGGGGTTGAGATCTGGAGACTGGCTAGGCCACTCCAGGACCTTGAAATGCTTCTTACGAAGCCACTCCTTCTTTGCCCGGACGGTGTGTTTGGGATCATTGTCATGCTGAAAGACCCAGCCACGTTTCATCTTCAATGCCCTTGCTGATGGAAGGAGGTTTTCACTCAAAATCTCACGATACATGGCCCCATTCATTCTTTCCTTTACACGGATCAGTCGCCCTGGTCCCTTTGCAGAAAAACAGCCCCAAAGCATGATGTTTCCACCCCCATGCTTCACAGTAGGTATGGTGTTCTTTGGATGCAACTCGGCATTCTTTGTCCTCCAAACACGACAAGTTGAGTTTTTACCAAAAAGTTATATTTTGGTTTCATCTGACCATATGACATTCTCCCAATCTTCTTCTGGATCATCCAAATGCTCTCTAGCAAACTTCAAACGGGCCTGGACATGTACTGGCTTAAGCAGGGGGACACGTCTGGCACTGCAGGATTTGAGTCCCTGGCGGCGTAGTGTGTTACTGATGGTAGGCTTTGTTACTTTGGTCCCAGCTCTCTGCAGGTCATTCACTAGGTCCCCCCGTGTGGTTCTGGGATTTTTGCTCACCGTTCTTGTGATCATTTTGACCCAAGGGGGGAGATCTTGCGTGGAGCCCCAGATCGAGGGAGATTATCAGGGGTCTTGTATGTCTTCCATTTCCTAATAATTGCTCCCACAGTTGATTTCTTCAAACCAAGCTGCTTACCTATTGCAGATTCAGTCTTCCCAGCCTGGTGCAGGTCTACAATTTTGTTTCTGGTGTCCTTTGACAGCTCTTTGGTCTTGGCCATAGTGGAGTTTGGAGTGTGACTGTTTGAGGTTGTGGACAGGTGTCTTTTATACTGATAACAAGTTCAAACAGGTGCCATTAATACAGGTAACGAGTGGAGGACAGAGGAGCCTCTTAAAGAAGAAGTTACAGGTCTGTGAGAGCCAGAAATCTTGCTTGTTTGTAGGTGACCAAATACTTATTTTCCACCATCATTTGCAAATAAATTCATAAAAAATCCTACAATGTGATTTTCTGGATTCTTTTTTCTAATTTTGTCTGTCCTAGTTGAAGTGTACCTATGATGAAAATTACAGGCCTCTCTCATCTTTTTAAGTGGGAGAACTTGCACAATTGGTGGCTGACTAAATACTTTTTTGCCCCACTGTTGATATCTAGGTGGATAAATAGCATTTTGCAAAAAAAAGACATTTTCATACACATCTAAAATCTAGAACAGTTATATAGAATGTACCCATAAGAAATCATTTCTGATTAAAAAAACGTTTTAGAATATAGTACATTCTTAAACAAATGTGTCATCTCACCTCTTAGCTTTGGTGTCATGTTCCCCAGAGAGACTCATTTTAGAGGCAGGGCCCCCCTCCTCTCTCATCCCAGAGCGACTCATTTTAGAGAACTGACCCCTAAACAGAGATCCAGCATGTTGGTTGTGGTTAACACAGTGACAACTAAACAGAGACCCAACATGTTGGTTGTGGTTAACACAGTGACCCCTAAACAGAGATCCAACATGTTGGTTGAGGTTAACACAGTAACAACTAAACAGAGATCCAGCATGTTGGTTGTGGTTAACACAGTGACAACTAAACAGAGATCCAGCATGTTGGTTGTGGTTAACACAGTGACAACTAAACAGAGATCCAACATGTTGGTTGTGGTTAACACAGTGACAACTAAACAGAGATCCAGCATGTTGGTTGTGGTTAACACAGTGACAACTAAACAGAGATCCAACATGTTGGTTGTGGTTAACACAGTGACAACTAAACAGAGATCCAACATGTTGGTTGTGGTTAACACAGTGACAACTAAACAGAGATCCAGCATGTTGGTTGTGGTTAACACAGTGACAACTAAACAGAGATCCAACATGTTGGTTGTGGTTAACACAGTGACAACTAAACAGAGATCCAGCATGTTGGTTAACACAGTGACAACTAAACAGAGATCCAACATGTTGGTTGTGGTTAACACAGTGACAACTAAACAGAGATCCAGCATGTTGGTTGTGGTTAACACAGTGACAACTAAACAGAGATCCAGCATGTTGGTTGTGGTTAACACAGTGACAACTAAACAGAGATCCAGCATGTTGGTTGTGGTTAACACAGTGACAACTAAACAGAGATCCAGCATGTTGGTTGTGGTTAACACAGTGACAACTAAACAGAGATCCAGCATGTTGGTTGTGGTTAACACAGTGACAACTAAACAGAGATCCAACATGTTGGTTGTGGTTAACACAGTGACAACTAAACAGAGATCCAGCATGTTGGTTAACACAGTGACAACTAAACAGAGATCCAACATGTTGGTTGTGGTTAACACAGTGACAACTAAACAGAGATCCAGCATGTTGGTTGTGGTTAACACAGTGACAACTAAACAGAGATCCAGCATGTTGGTTGTGGTTAACACAGTGACAACTAAACAGAGATCCAGCATGTTGGTTGTGGTTAACACAGTGACAACTAAACAGAGATCCAGCATGTTGGTTGTGGTTAACACAGTGACAACTAAACAGAGATCCAACATGTTGGTTGTGGTTAACACAGTGACAACTAAACAGAGATCCAGCATGTTGGTTGTGGTTAACACAGTGACAACTAAACAGAGATCCAGCATGTTGGTTGTGGTTAACACAGTGACAACTAAACAGAGATCCAGCATGTTGGTTGTGGTTAACACAGTGACAACTAAACAGAGATCCAGCATGTTGGTTGTGGTTAACACAGTGACAACTAAACAGAGATCCAGCATGTTGGTTGTGGTTAACACAGTGACAACTAAACAGAGATCCAACATGTTGGTTGTGGTTAACACAGTGACAACTAAACAGAGATCCAGCATGTTGGTTGTGGTTAACACAGTGACAACTAAACAGAGATCCAGCATGTTGGTTGTGGTTAACACAGTGACAACTAAACAGAGATCCAGCATGTTGGTTGTGGTTAACACAGTGACAACTAAACAGAGATCCAGCATGTTGGTTGTGGTTAACACAGTGACAACTAAACAGAGATCCAACATGTTGGTTGTGGTTAACACAGTGACAACTAAACAGAGATCCAACATGTTGGTTGTGGTTAACACAGTGACAACTAAACAGAGATCCAGCATGTTGGTTGTGGTTAACACCGTGACAACTAAACAGAGATCCAACATGTTGGTTGTGGTTAACACAGTGACAACTAAACAGAGACCCAACATGTTGGTTGTGGTTAACACAGTGACAACTAAACAGAGATCCAACATGTTGGTTGTGGTTAACACAGTGACAACTAAACAGAGACCCAACATGTTGGTTGTGGTTAACACAGTGTAGGTCAATTGTTCTCATTTATTCATTATCTCTTAGAAATTAAACATTTATTAACAGACACATCCAAACAGTCAAGTGATTTAAAGTAATCACATGAACATGTAGTCATGATTGATATTTGTCACCTCATCTCCATGTTTGGTGTCAGTAGTAATAATAATAATAACAATAATATAATGTGTCACTGTTTGTTAAGGCAGGGGTTCCCAAACGTGACCCACCAACTGAGGTGTTTTTTGAATTGGGTTGAACGGTAAAAAAACAAACATTTGACATGGCTAATCCTGTGTTCTTGTGCTCAAACATTATAACAAAATTAGTGGGGGTCTAATTGTCTAGCTTTTATTTAGTTGATTGAAAATTATCAAAGATGATAGGCTGTTATTGAAATATGTATAAGTCCATTACCTTTTATACATACTTTCTATTTAGTTTTAGTCGTTTAAGTTTACTGAAAACTTTTGTTTCGGGCAATGTCATCCCCCGACCCACCTGGACCCCTGCCGCAACCCACAAGTGATCCTGACAGAGTTCACATAGACTACCAGTAGCAGGACTCATCACCTTCAAATCAGTTTCATTCTAAATAACTGAGCATGTAGCAATATTTCCTAAACATTTCCTACAGAGACCATCACGTTGTTCATCAATATAAAGGATATTTAAAAACATTTCCTACAGAGACCATCAGGTTGTTCATCAACATAAAGGATATTTAAAAACATTTCCTACAGAGACCATCAGGTTGTTCATCAATATAAAGGATATTTAAAAACATTTCCTACAGAGACCATCAGGTTGTTCATCAATATAAAGGATATTTAAAAACATTTCCTACAGAGACCATCAGGTTGTTCATCAATATAAAGGATATTTAAAAACATTTCCTACAGAGACCATCAGGTTGTTCAGCAATATAAAGGATATTTAAAAACATTTCCTACAGAGACCATCAGGTTGTTCATCAATATAAAGGATATTTAAAAACATTTCCTACAGAGACCATCAGGTTGTTCAGCAATATAAAGGATATTTAAAACATTTCCTACAGAGACCATCAGGTCGTTCATCAATATAAAGGATATTTAAAAACATTTCCTACAGAGACCATCAGGTTGTTCAGCAATATAAAGGATATTTAAAAACATTTCCTACAGAGACCATCAGATCGTTCATCAATATAAAGGATATTTAAAAACATTTCCTACAGAGACCATGATGTCGTTCAGCAATATAAAGGATATTTAAAAACATTTCCTATTGAGACCATCAGGTTGTTCATCAATATAAAGGATATTTAAAAACATTTCCTACAGAGACCATCAGGTTGTTCAGCAATATAAAGGATAATATCTCCAGCCTACTCTGTCTATTGAATGTTTGACGAACTAACTTCATAATAATTATCCTAGACTTACCAGAATCTGCCCGTCTTTCCTTCAAATCAACACATGTATCTGTCTTCTAATTGTACAGAGAAATCTTTGCCACAGTTTCAACAGCCATTTTGTAACTGCGTACAAACTTATTTACAATTTCTTATGAGGAAATCCTATATTTTCTGACGCTATTGAAGAGGAAGTAGTCTATATTACAAACTTCAAAACCCTTTTTATATTAATCTCAAATACACTACAAGTTTTAAATTCTCTACATTGCAGGAAAGTTCTCATGCAAAAGGTTATACAATTCAGATCCTGGACAGAGATTGTCTTTGGTTTTGGGAAGGCTGAAACATAACATTGAATTCCCCCCAAGTATTGCAAACAGGAAGTTAACTTAGTCACAAGTTTGTGCCAACTACAGTAGTGTTGCAAAATCCTTACCACCCCACTCTTCCCCATCTGTCTTAAGAACAGAACCTGTGGTTTAATGTAGATCCATGTCAATACAACAGAAACAACATGTGGAATTCTCAACTTCTCTTTTAACAGAACAGAGACATGTCCAAGAGGAGGCTGGTGGGAAGAGCTATAGGAGGAAGGGTTAAATTTTATGGCTGAAATGGAATAAATAAATTAAATAACCGTTCCATTTATTCCATTCCAGTCTATACACTGAGCCTGTCCTCCTATAGTTCCTCCACCAGCCTCCTCTGGTTTGTATGTGAAAGTATTCAGGTGTCCATGTTGCTGTGGAGGCAAAATTATATAAAAAAAAAATTACCTTTAAAGGTTCAGTTCAGCCGTAAAAATGAAATCAAATACAATGTGAAAATGTTGGTTCTGTAGAAAAAAAGTATAAAGTTAAAAAGTTCTACCCGATGACATCATCAAAAGTTATAACATTTAGAAGCAGTGATTTCCAAACACAGTTAGATTGTCAGTGGTGTTGGGAGCAATACAATTCCCTCCAAACACAGTTATATTGTCAGTGGTGTTGGGAGCAATACAATTCCCTCCAAACACAGTTATATTGTCAGTGGTGTTGGGAGCAATACAATACCCTCCAAACACAGTTAGATTGTCAGTGGTGTTGGGAGCAATACAATTCCCTCCAAACACAGTTATATTGTCAGTGGTGTTGGGAGCAATACAATACCCTCCAAACACAGTTAGATTGTCAGTGGTGTTGGGAGCAATACAATTCCCTCCAAACACAGTTATATTGTCAGTGGTGTTGGGAGCAATACAATTCCCTCCAAACACAGTTATATTGTCAGTGGTGTTGGGAGCAATACAATACCCTCCAAACACAGTTAGATTGTCAGTGGTGTTGGGAGCAATACAATTCCCTCCAAACACAGTTATATTGTCAGTGGTGTTGGGAGCAATACAATACCCTCCAAACACAGTTATATTGTCAGTGGTGTTGGGAGCAATACAATTCCCTCCAAACACAGTTAGATTGTCAGTGGTGTTGGGAGCAATACAATTCCCTCCAAACACAGTTATATTGTCAGTGGTGTTGGGAGCAATACAATTCCCTCCAAACACAGTTATATTGTCAGTGGTGTTGGGAGCAATACAATTCCCTCCACTGGACTAGAAACATAGTGCAGGTTTTGAAAATCACTGTTTTTTACTTTTATGTCAGAGAACATATTCTAAAGACTTTTCTTCTTATAATTTTCACTACAGATCATAGAAACGTCCTGTTTTCACAAATATAGATTCTGTTTGGTGCTGGAGAGGATGAATACGAGGTTGAAAAGTGGAGGAATTACCTTTTAACACTAGAATCAGTCCTGCTCCCTGATTTTTAACACTAGAATCAGTCCTGCTCCCTGACTTTTAACACTAGAATCAGTCCTGCCCCCTGACTTTTAACACTAGAATCAGTCCTGCTCCCTGACTTTTAACACCAGAATCAGTCCTGCTCCCTGACTTTTAACACTAGAATCAGACCTGCTCCCTGACTTTTAACACTAGAATCAGACCTGCTTCCTGACTTTTAACACTAGAATCAGTCCTGCTCCCTGACTTTTAACACCAGAATCAGTCCTGCTCCCTGACTTTTAACACTAGAATCAGTCCTGCTCCCTGACTTTTAACACTAGAATCAGTCCTGCTCCCTGACTTTTAACACTAGAATCAGTCCTGCTCCCTGACTTTTAACACTAGAATCAGTCCTGCTCCCTGACTTTTAACACTAGAATCAGTCCTGCTCCCTGACTTTTAACACTAGAATCAGTCCTGTTCCCTGACTTTTAACACTAGAATCAGTCCTGCTCCCTGACTTTTAACCCTAGAATCAGTCCTGCTCCCTGACTTTTAACACTAGAATCAGTCCTGCTCCCTGACTTTTAACACTAGAATCAGTCCTGCTCCCTGACTTTTAACCCTAGAATCAGTCCTGTTCCCTGACTTTTAACACTAGAATCAGTCCTGCTCCCTGACTTTTAACACTAGAATCAGTCCTGCTCCCTGACTTTTAACACTAGAATCAGTCCTGCTCCCTGACTTTTAACCCTAGAATCAGTCCTGCTCCCTGACTTTTAACCCTAGAATCAGTCCTGCTCCCTGACTTTTAACACCAGAATCAGTCCTGCTCCCTGACTTTTAACACTGGAATCAGACCTGCTCCCTGACTTTTAACACTAGAATCAGTCCTGCTCCCTGACTTTTAACCCTAGAATCAGTCCTGCTCCCTGACTTTTAACACTATAATCAGTCCTGCTCCCTGACTTTTAAAACTAGAATCAGTCCTGCTCCCTGACTTTTAACACTAGAATCAGCCCTGCTCCCTGACTTTTAACACTAGAATCAGGCCTGCTCCCTGACTTTTAACACTAGAATCAGTCCTGCTCCCTGACTTTTAACCCTAGAATCAGTCCTGCTCCCTGACTTTTAACACCAGAATCAGACCTGCTCCCTGACTTTTAACACTAGAATCAGTCCTGCTCCCTGACTTTTAACACTAGAATCAGTCCTGCCCCTGACTTTTAACCCTAGAATCAGTCCTGCTCCCTGACTTTTAACACTAGAATCAGTCCTGCTCCCTGACTTTTAACACTAGAATCAGTCCTGCTCCCTGACCTTTAACCCTAGAATCAGTCCTGTTCCCTGACTTTTAACACTAGAATCAGTCCTGCTCCCTGACTTTTAACACTAGAATCAGTCCTGCTCCCTGACTTTTAACACTAGAATCAGTCCTGCTCCCTGACGTTTAACCCTAGAATCAGTCCTGCTCCCTGACTTTTAACCCTAGAATCAGTCCTGCTCCCTGACTTTTAACACCAGAATCAGTCCTGCTCCCTGACTTTTAACACTGGAATCCGACCTGCTCCCTGACTTTTAACACTAGAATCAGACCTGCTCCCTGACTTTTAACACTAGAATCAGTCCTGCCCCCTGACTTTTAACACTAGAATCAGTCCTGCTCCCTGACTTTTAACACCAGAATCAGTCCTGCTCCCTGACTTTTAACACTAGAATCAGTCCTGCTCCCTGACTTTTAACACTAGAATCAGTCCTGTTCCCTGACTTTTAACACTAGAATCAGTCCTGCTCCCTGACTTTTAACACTAGAATCAGTCCTGCTCCCTGACTTTTAACACTAGAATCAGTCCTGCTCCCTGACTTTTAACCCTAGAATCAGTCCTGTTCCCTGACTTTTAACACTAGAATCAGTCCTGCTCCCTGACTTTTAACACTAGAATCAGTCCTGCTCCCTGACTTTTAACACTAGAATCAGTCCTGCTCCCTGACTTTTAACCCTAGAATCAGTCCTGCTCCCTGACTTTTAACCCTAGAATCAGTCCTGCTCCCTGACTTTTAACACCAGAATCAGTCCTGCTCCCTGACTTTTAACACTGGAATCAGACCTGCTCCCTGACTTTTAACACTAGAATCAGTCCTGCTCCCTGACTTTTAACCCTAGAATCAGTCCTGCTCCCTGACTTTTAACACTATAATCAGTCCTGCTCCCTGACTTTTAAAACTAGAATCAGTCCTGCTCCCTGACTTTTAACACTAGAATCAGCCCTGCTCCCTGACTTTTAACACTAGAATCAGTCCTGCTCCCTGACTTTTAACACTAGAATCAGTCCTGCTCCCTGACTTTTAACACTAGAATCAGTCCTGCTCCCTGACTTTTAACACCAGAATCAGACCTGCTCCCTGACTTTTAACACTAGAATCAGACCTGCTCCCTGACTTTTAACACTAGAATCAGTCCTGCCCCTGACTTTTAACCCTAGAATCAGTCCTGCTCCCTGACTTTTAACACTAGAATCAGTCCTGCTCCCTGACTTTTAACACTAGAATCAGTCCTGCTCCCTGACCTTTAACCCTAGAATCAGTCCTGTTCCCTGACTTTTAACACTAGAATCAGTCCTGCTCCCTGACTTTTAACATTAGAATCAGTCCTGCTCCCTGACTTTTAACACTAGAATCAGTCCTGCTCCCTGACGTTTAACCCTAGAATCAGTCCTGCTCCCTGACTTTTAACCCTAGAATCAGTCCTGTTCCCTGACTTTTAACACTAGAATCAGTCCTGCTCCCTGACTTTTAACCCTAGAATCAGTCCTGCTCCCTGACTTTTAACACTAGAATCAGTCCTGCTCCCTGACTTTTAACACTAGAATCAGTCCTGCTCCCTGACTTTTAACCCTAGAATCAGTCCTGTTCCCTGACTTTTAACACTAGAATCAGTCCTGCTCCCTGACTTTTAACACTAGAATCAGTCCTGCTCCCTGACTTTTAACACTAGAATCAGTCCTGCTCCCTGACTTTTAACCCTAGAATCAGTCCTGCTCCCTGACTTTTAACCCTAGAATCAGTCCTGCTCCCTGACTTTTAACACCAGAATCAGTCCTGCTCCCTGACTTTTAACACTGGAATCAGACCTGCTCCCTGACTTTTAACACTAGAATCAGTCCTGCTCCCTGACTTTTAACCCTAGAATCAGTCCTGCTCCCTGACTTTTAACACTATAATCAGTCCTGCTCCCTGACTTTTAAAACTAGAATCAGTCCTGCTCCCTGACTTTTAACACTAGAATCAGCCCTGCTCCCTGACTTTTAACACTAGAATCAGGCCTGCTCCCTGACTTTTAACACTAGAATCAGTCCTGCTCCCTGACTTTTAACCCTAGAATCAGTCCTGCTCCCTGACTTTTAACACCAGAATCAGTCCTGCTCCCTGACTTTTAACACTAGAATCAGTCCTGCTCCCTGACGTTTAACCCTAGAATCAGTCCTGCTCCCTGACTTTTAACCCTAGAATCAGTCCTGCTCCCTGACTTTTAACACCAGAATCAGTCCTGCTCCCTGACTTTTAACACTGGAATCCGACCTGCTCCCTGACTTTTAACACTAGAATCAGACCTGCTCCCTGACTTTTAACACTAGAATCAGTCCTGCCCCCTGACTTTTAACACTAGAATCAGTCCTGCTCCCTGACTTTTAACACCAGAATCAGTCCTGCTCCCTGACTTTTAACACTAGAATCAGTCCTGCTCCCTGACTTTTAACACTAGAATCAGTCCTGTTCCCTGACTTTTAACACTAGAATCAGTCCTGCTCCCTGACTTTTAACACTAGAATCAGTCCTGCTCCCTGACTTTTAACACTAGAATCAGTCCTGCTCCCTGACTTTTAACCCTAGAATCAGTCCTGTTCCCTGACTTTTAACACTAGAATCAGTCCTGCTCCCTGACTTTTAACACTAGAATCAGTCCTGCTCCCTGACTTTTAACACTAGAATCAGTCCTGCTCCCTGACTTTTAACCCTAGAATCAGTCCTGCTCCCTGACTTTTAACCCTAGAATCAGTCCTGCTCCCTGACGTTTAACACCATAATCAGTCCTGCTCCCTGAATTTTAACACTGGAATCAGACCTGCTCCCTGACTTTTAACACTAGAATCAGTCCTGCTCCCTGACTTTTAACCCTAGAATCAGTCCTGCTCCCTGACTTTTAACACTATAATCAGTCCTGCTCCCTGACTTTTAAAACTAGAATCAGTCCTGCTCCCTGACTTTTAACACTAGAATCAGCCCTGCTCCCTGACTTTTAACACTAGAATCAGGCCTGCTCCCTGACTTTTAACACTAGAATCAGTCCTGCTCCCTGACTTTTAACCCTAGAATCAGTCCTGCTCCCTGACTTTTAACACCAGAATCAGACCTGCTCCCTGACTTTTAACACTAGAATCAGTCCTGCTCCCTGACTTTTAACACTAGAATCAGTCCTGCCCCTGACTTTTAACCCTAGAATCAGTCCTGCTCCCTGACTTTTAACACTAGAATCAGTCCTGCTCCCTGACTTTTAACACTAGAATCAGTCCTGCTCCCTGACCTTTAACCCTAGAATCAGTCCTGTTCCCTGACTTTTAACACTAGAATCAGTCCTGCTCCCTGACTTTTAACACTAGAATCAGTCCTGCTCCCTGACTTTTAACACTAGAATCAGTCCTGCTCCCTGACGTTTAACCCTAGAATCAGTCCTGCTCCCTGACTTTTAACCCTAGAATCAGTCCTGCTCCCTGACTTTTAACACCAGAATCAGTCCTGCTCCCTGACTTTTAACACTGGAATCCGACCTGCTCCCTGACTTTTAACACTAGAATCAGTCCTGCTCCCTGACTTTTAACCCTAGAATCAGTCCTGCTCCCTGACTTTTAACACTATAATCAGTCCTGCTCCCTGACTTTTAAAACTAGAATCAGTCCTGCTCCCTGACTTTTAACACTAGAATCAGCCCTGCTCCCTGACTTTTAACACTAGAATCAGGCCTGCTCCCTGACTTTTAACACTAGAATCAGTCCTGCTCCCTGACTTTTAACCCTAGAATCAGTCCTGCTCCCTGACTTTTAACACCAGAATCAGTCCTGCTCCCTGACTTTTAACACTAGAATCAGTCCTGCTCCCTGACTTTTAACACCAGAAACAGTCCTGCTCCCTGACTTTTAACCCTATAATCAGTCCTGCTCCCTGACTTTTAACACTAGAATCAGTCCTGTTCCCTGACTTTTAACCCTATAATCAGTCCTGCTCCCTGACTTTTAACACTAGAATCAGTCCTGCCCCTGACTTTTAACCCTAGAATCAGTCCTGCTCCCTGACTTTTAACACTAGAATCAGTCCTGCCCCTGACTTTTAACACTAGAATCAGACTTGCTCCCTGACTTTTTTTTATTTTTATTTATTTTTTTATCCCATTTTCTCCCCAATTTTCGTGGTATCCAATCGCTAGTAATTACTACCTTGTCTCATCGCTACAACTCCCGTACGGGCACGGGAGAGACGAAGGTCGAAAGCCATGCGTCCTCCGAAGCACAACCCAACCAGCCGTACTGCTTCTTAACACAGCGCGCCTCCAACCCGGAAGCCAGCCGCACCAATGTGTCGGAGGAAACACCGTGTACCTGGCCCCCCTTGGTTGGCGCGCACTGCGCCCGGCCCGCCACAGGAGTCGCTGGAGCGCGATGAGACAAGGATATCCCTACCGGCCAAACCCTCCCTACCCCGGACGACGCTATGCCAATTGTGCGTCGCCCCACGGACCTCCCGGTCGCGGCCGGCTGCGACAGAGCCTGGGCGCGAACCCAGAGACTCTGGTGGCGCAGTTAGCGCTGCGATGCAGTGCCCTAGACCACTGCGCCACCCGGGAGGCCCGCTCCCTGACTTTTAACACCAGAATCAGTCCTGCTCCCTGACTTTTAACACTAGAATCAGTCCTGCTCCCTGACTTTTAACCCTAGAATCAGTCCTGCTCCCTGACTTTTAACACTAGAATCAGTCCTGCTCCCTGACTTTTAACACTAGAATCAGTCCTGCTCCCTGACTTTTAACCCTAGAATCAGTCCTGCTCCCTGACTTTTAACACTAGAATCAGTCCTGCCCCTGACTTTTAACCCTAGAATCAGTCCTGCTCCCTGACTTTTAACACTAGAATCAGTCCTGCCCCTGACTTTTAACACTAGAATCAGACTTGCTCCCTGACTTTTAACACCAGAATCAGTCCTGCTCCCTGACTTTTAACACTAGAATCAGTCCTGCTCCCTGACTTTTAACCCTAGAATCAGTCCTGCTCCCTGACTTTTAACACTAGAATCAGTCCTGCCCCTGACTTTTAACACTAGAATCAGACTTGCTCCCTGACTTTTAACACCAGAATCAGTCCTGCTCCCTGACTTTTAACACTAGAATCAGTCCTGCTCCCTGACTTTTAACCCTAGAATCAGTCCTGCTCCCTGACTTTTAACACTAGAATCAGTCCTGCCCCTGACTTTTAACACTAGAATCAGTCCTGCTCCCTGACTTTTAACACTAGAATCAGTCCTTCTCCCTGACTTTTAACACTAGAATCAGTCCTGCTCCCTGACTTTTAACCCTAGAATCAGTCCTGCTCCCTGACTTTTAACACTAGAATCAGTCCTGCCCCTGACTTTTAACACTAGAATCAGTCCTGCTCCCTGACTTTTAACACTAGAATCAGTCCTGCTCCCTGACTTTTAACACTAGAATCAGTCCTGCCCCCTGACTTTTAACACTAGAATCAGTCCTGCTCCCTGACTTTTAACACTAGAATCAGTCCTGCTCCCTGACTTTTAACACTAGAATCAGTCCTGCTCCCTGACTTTTAACACTAGGATCAGTCCTGTTCCCTGACTTTTAACACTAGAATCAGTCCTGCTCCCTGACTTTTAACCCTAGAATCAGTCCTGCTCCCTGACTTTTAACACTAGAATCAGTCCTGCTCCCTGACTTTTAACACTAGAATCAGTCCTGCTCCCTGACTTTTAACCCTAGAATCAGTCCTGTTCCCTGACTTTTAACACTAGAATCAGTCCTGCTCCCTGACTTTTAACACTAGAATCAGTCCTGCTCCCTGACTTTTAACACTAGAATCAGTCCTGCTCCCTGACTTTTAACCCTAGAATCAGTCCTGCTCCCTGACTTTTAACCCTAGAATCAGTCCTGCTCCCTGACTTTTAACACCAGAATCAGTCCTGCTCCCTGACTTTTAACACTGGAATCAGACCTGCTCCCTGACTTTTAACACTAGAATCAGTCCTGCCCCTGACTTTTAACCCTAGAATCAGTCCTGCTCCCTGACTTTTAACACTAGAATCAGTCCTGCCCCTGACTTTTAACACTAGAATCAGACTTGCTCCCTGACTTTTTTTAAATTTTTTATTTTTTATTTTATCCCATTTTCTCCCTAATTTTCGTGGTATCCAATCGCTAGTAATTACTACCTTGTCTCATCGCTACAACTCCTGTACGGGCACGGCAGAGACGAAGGTCGAAAGCCATGCGTCCTCCGAAGCACAACCCAACCAGCCGTACTGCTTCTTAACACAGCGCGCCTCCAACCCGGAAGCCAGCCGCACCAATGTGTCGGAGGAAACACCGTGGACCTGGCCCCCCTTGGTTGGCGCGCACTGCGCCCGGCCCGCCACAGGAGTCGCTGGAGCGCGATGAGACAAGGATATCCCTACCGGCCAAACCCTCCCTACCCCGGACGACGCTATGCCAATTGTGCGTCGCCCCACGGACCTCCCGGTCGCGGCCGGCTGCAACAGAGCCTGGGCGCGAACCCAGAGACTCTGGTGGCGCAGTTAGCGCTGCGATGCAGTGCCCTAGACCACTGCGCCACCCGGGAGGCCCGCTCCCTGACTTTTAACACCAGAATCAGTCCTGCTCCCTGACTTTTAACACTAGAATCAGTCCTGCTCCCTGACTTTTAACCCTAGAATCAGTCCTGCTCCCTGACTTTTAACACTAGAATCAGTCCTGCTCCCTGACTTTTAACACTAGAATCAGTCCTGCTCCCTGACTTTTAACACTAGAATCAGTCCTGCTCCCTGACTTTTAACCCTAGAATCAGTCCTGCTCCCTGACTTTTAACACTAGAATCAGTCCTGCTCCCTGACTTTTAACCCTAGAATCAGTCCTGCTCCCTGACTTTTAACACTAGAATCAGTCCTGCCCCTGACTTTTAACACTAGAATCAGACTTGCTCCCTGACTTTTAACACCAGAATCAGTCCTGCTCCCTGACTTTTAACACTAGAATCAGTCCTGCTCCCTGACTTTTAACCCTAGAATCAGTCCTGCTCCCTGACTTTTAACACTAGAATCAGTCCTGCCCCTGACTTTTAACACTAGAATCAGACTTGCTCCCTGACTTTTAACACCAGAATCAGTCCTGCTCCCTGACTTTTAACACTAGAATCAGTCCTGCTCCCTGACTTTTAACCCTAGAATCAGTCCTGCTCCCTGACTTTTAACACTAGAATCAGTCCTGCCCCTGACTTTTAACACTAGAATCAGTCCTGCTCCCTGACTTTTAACACTAGAATCAGTCCTTCTCCCTGACTTTTAACACTAGAATCAGTCCTGCTCCCTGACTTTTAACCCTAGAATCAGTCCTGCTCCCTGACTTTTAACACTAGAATCAGTCCTGCCCCTGACTTTTAACACTAGAATCAGTCCTGCTCCCTGACTTTTAACACTAGAATCAGTCCTGCTCCCTGACTTTTAACACTAGAATCAGTCCTGCCCCCTGACTTTTAACACTAGAATCAGTCCTGCTCCCTGACTTTTAACACTAGAATCAGTCCTGCTCCCTGACTTTTAACCCTAGAATCAGACCTGCTCCCTGACTTTTAACCCTAGAATCAGACCTTCTCCCTGACTTTTAACCCTAGAATCAGACCTTCTCCCTGACTTTTAACCCTAGAATCAGTCCTGCTCCCTGACTTTTAACACTAGAATCAGACCTGCTCCCTGACTTTTTAACACTAGAATCCGACCTGCTCCCTGACTTTTAACACTAGAATCAGACCTGCTCCCTGACTTTTAACACTAGAATCAGACCTGCCCCCTGACTTTTAACACTAGAGTCCGACCTGCTCCCTGACTTTTAACACTAGAATCCGTCCTGCTCCCTGACTTTTAACCCTAGAATCAGTCCTGCTCCCTGACTTTTAACACCAGAATCAGTCCTGCTCCCTGACTTTTAACACTGGAATCAGACCTGCTTCCTGACTTTTAACACTAGAATCAGTCCTGCTCCCTGACTTTTAACCCTAGAATCAGTCCTGCTCACTGACTTTTAACACTAGAATCAGTCCTGCTCCCTGACTTTTAAAACTAGAATCAGTTCTGCTCCCTGACTTTTAACACTAGAATCAGCCCTGCTCCCTGACTTTTAACACTAGAATCAGTCCTGCTCCCTGACTTTTAACACTAGAATCAGTCCTGCTCCCTGACTTTTAACCCTAGAATCAGTCCTGCTCCCTGACTTTTAACACCAGAATCAGTCCTGCTCCCTGACTTTTAACATTAGAATCAGTCCTGCTCCCTGACTTTTAACACTAGAATCAGTCCTGCCCCCTGACTTTTAACACTAGAATCAGTCCTGCTCCCTGACTTTTAACACCAGAAACAGTCCTGCTCCCTGACTTTTAACACTAGAATCAGTCCTGCTCCCTGACTTTTAACACTAGAATCAGTCCTGCTCCCTGACTTTTAACACTAGAATCAGCCCTGCTCCCTGACTTTTAACACTAGAATCAGTCCTGCTCCCTGACTTTTAACACCAGAATCAGTCCTGCTCCCTGACTTTTAACCCTAGAATCAGTCCTGCTCCCTGACTTTTAACACTAGAATCAGTCCTGCTCCCTGACTTTTAACACCAGAATCAGTCCTGCTCCCTGACTTTTAACACTAGAATCCGACCTGCTCCCTGACTTTTAACACTAGAATTAGACCTGCTCCCTGACTTTTAACACTAGAATCTGACCTGCTCCCTGACTTTTAACACTATAATCAGTCCTGCTCCCTGACCTTTAACACTAGAATCCGACCTGCTCCCTGACTTTTAACACTAGAATCCGACCTGCTCCCTGACTTTTAACACTAGAATCAGTCCTGTTCCCTGACTTTTCCTAAATGTTTTCTATTTTACGCTGCTCATTTGTCCGAATTTTGAAATCACAAACAGAAAATGATTTAGAGCCTTTTTACCCATTTTTTCCACACCTCCCAACTTCATCTGCCAAGACAATGTGCTATAAGACCTTGGTGTCCAGCCAGGCTCCAAGACAATGTGCTGTAGGACCTTGGTGTCCTACCAGGCTCCAAGACAATGTGCTGTAGGACCTTGGTGTCCTACCAGGCTCCAAGACAATGTGCTGTAGGACCTTGGTGTCCTACCAGGCTCCAAGTCAATGTGCTGTAGGACCTTGGTGTCCAACCAGGCTCCAAGACAATGTGATGTAGGACCTTGGTGTCCAGCCACTAATGAGTCTCTCTTTCCTCACTGAATAAATGACAAATAGATGAATGGGCCATAATTGTGCACCTTGCTTCACAATTGAATTTAAATTAGGCCTAACTGAATGATAATGAGGTGAAGAGGTTGATGTAATGTAGAACAATAGTGTAGTGATGCGGTTGTGTTATGCCTGTTTATCAGCAGCAAATAATTTGACCACACCCTTTGCAGGTTAATAATATTCTATTTTATGTTTTACTTTCTACAAATAAACTGTTATGAGACTGTTTTATTGACTGTAACTCTAATACTAATCACATGTATTGTTGTAAGGAAATGACAACATGCTATGAGTTGCAGTAGGCCTTTAGAATGATGTAAAACATGTCCTGGCCTCTATTCAAGTTGATGAGTGGGAAACAAACGATACCAGTCAGCCTGATCAACCGGCCCATCAACACTACTCCTAAACTATACCACAACTAATTTCACACATTATAGGAATTAGCCTGATCAGCCGGCCCATCGACACTACTCCTAAACTATACCACAACTAATATCACACATGATAAGAGTCAGCCTGATCAGCTGGCCCATCGACACTACTCCTAAACTACACCACAACTAATTTCACACATTATAGGAGTTAGCCTGATCAGCTGGCCCATCGACACTACTCCTAAACTACACCACAACTAATTTCACACATTATAGGAGTTAGCCTGATCAGCCAGTCCATCAACACTACTCCTAAACTACACCACAACTAATATCACACATTATAGGAGTTAGCCTGATCAGCCAGTCCATCAACACTACTCCTAAAGTATACCACAACTAATTTCACACATTATAGAAGTTAGCCTGAAGACAAGATTACATTTACAATAATCTGATGTGACAATATTAGGCCTATCAGTTGTCAAATTGTACATGAAGAGATGGGAGCATCTTGTAATTGACAGATGCAGTGAAAGGAGCATCTCTTTATCAAGTCCTCCTTCAGAGTCACATGCAGGTAAAACATTGTGTTTCTATATAGTACTGTATCTGAAAGAGCAGATTCTGTAGGTAAAACATTGTGTTTCTATATAATACTGTATCTGAAAGAGCAGATTCTGTAGGTAAAACATTGTGTTTCTATATAATACTGTATCTGAAAGAGGTAAAACATTGTGTTTCTATATAGTACTGTATCTGAAAGAGCAGATTCTGTAGGTAAAACATTGTGTTTCTATATAATACTGTATCTGAAAGAGCAGATTCTGTAGGTAAAACATTGTGATTTCTATATAATACTGTATCTGAAAGAGCAGATTCTGCAGGTAAAACATTGTGTTTCTATATAGTACTGTATCTGAAAGAGCAGATTCTGCAGGTAAAACATTGTGTTTCTATATAATACTGTATCTGAAAGAGCAGATTCTGTAGGTAAAACATTGTGTTTCTATATAATACTGTATCTGAAAGAGCAGATTCTGTAGGTAAAACATTGTGTTTCTATATAATACTGTATCTGAAAGAGCAGATTCTGTAGGTAAAACATTGTGTTTCTATATAGTACTGTATCTGAAAGAGGTAAAACATTGTGTTTCTATATAATACTGTATCTGAAAGAGCAGATTCTGCAGGTAAAACATTGTGTTTCTATATAATACTGTATCTGAAAGAGCAGATTCTGTAGGTAAAACATTGTGTTTCTATATAATACTGTATCTGAAAGAGCAGATTCTGCAGGTAAAACATTGTGTTTCTATATAATACTGTATCTGAAAGAGCAGATTCTGCAGGTAAAACATTGTGTTTCTATATAATACTGTATCTGAAAGAGCAGATTCTGCAGGTAAAACATTGTGTTTCTATATAATACTGTATCTGAAAGAGCAGATTCTGCAGGTAAAACATTGTGTTTCTATATAGTACTGTATCTGAAAGAGCAGATTCTGCAGGTAAAACATTGTGTTTCTATATAGTACTGTATCTGAAAGAGCAGATTCTGCAGGTTCCTTGACACGTACCTTTATCAAATAACTCTCAACATTCAAGAGGTGCAGCTCTATTTCCAAAGTTCACTTTTTCTTCAACAACATCCGTGTTCTTCATGTATTTATCACAGGACCACTCCAGCAGCAGCATTGATCTGGCAACTAAGCACAAACTAGTAACACAATCAAATTAAAATCTGATATTCTGTCATCAATGGATGAACGGCCAATAGAAACGAGATAGAAACTGATCATGGTGCACGTGACTTCAGTTTTGGTTAGCCGTCGAAACTAACTTGCTCAATGTCTTTCCATGTCTGGGGAAAGATGAAACCAGGCCAGCGGGTGACTGTCTGAGACTGTGGTTTTGAGTCATGTGGAGCCTGACATGGGCAAAAACAGACATGTGACCATGGACAGCTTCTTCACATCAATTTCCCTGTCAGACAAGTTGATTACAAAGAAGACTAGCCTGCTATGAACAGTGAACACACAAAGAAGACCAGCCTGCTAGGAACAGTGAACACACAAAGAAGACTAGCCTGCTAGGAACAGTGAACACACAAAGAAGACTAGCCTGCTAGGAACAGTGAACACACAAAGAAGACTAGCCTGCTAGGAACAGTGAACACACAAAGAAGACTAGCCTGCTAGGAACAGTGAACACACAAAGAAGACTAGCCTGCTAGGAACAGTGAACACACAAAGAAGACTAGCCTGCTAGGAACAGTGAACACACAAAGAAGACTGGCCTGCTAGGAACAGTGAACACACAAAGAAGACTAGCCTGCTAGGAACAGTGAACACACAAAGAAGACTAGCCTGCTAGGAACAGTGAACACACAAAGAAGACTAGCCTGCTAGGAACAGTGAACACACAAAGAAGACTAGCCTGCTAGGAACAGTGAACACACAAAGAAGACTAGCCTGCTAGGAACAGTGAACACACAAAGAGGACTAGCCTGCTAGGAACAGTGAACACACAAAGAAGACTAGCCTGTTAGGAACAGTGAACACACAAAGAAGACTAGCCTGCTAGGAACAGTGAACACACAAAGAAGACTAGCCTGCTAGGAACAGTGAACACACAAAGAAGACTAGCCTGCTAGGAACAGTGAACACACAAAGAAGACTAGCCTGCTAGGAACAGTGAACAAACAAAGAAGACTAGCCTGCTAGGAACAGTGAACACACAAAGAAGACTAGCCTGCTAGGAACAGTGAACAAACAAAGAAGACTAGCCTGCTAGGAACAGTGAACACACAAAGAAGACTAGCCTGCTAGGAACAGTGAACACACACAGGCGGAAGAGCAAAACAACATATCTGCGGAGAGTGGTAAAGCAACGCTGTACAGATTTAAAATAAATAAGTGTTTTTTTCCTCAGCACCATGCACCCCACTGTTGCCACCGGCAGTGACCAGAAGAAGAAACCAGAGACAGTGACAGACTACAATCACAAAAATGTATATACAGTATCTCTACCATATACAGACAGCCTTCCATCTGACAAACACCAACTAGTATCCCTTTATGATCTAGCCAGGTCATTACAGTATATACAGTATCTCTACCATATACAGACACCAACTAGTATCCCCTTTATGATCTAACCAGGTCATTACAGTATATACAGTATCTCTACCATATACAGACACCAACTAGTATCCCCTTTATGATCTAACCAGGTCATTACAGTATCTCTACCATATACAGACACCAACTAGTATCCCCTTTATGATCTAGCCAGGTCATTACAGTATATACAGTATCTCTACCATATACAGACACCAACTAGTATCCCCTTTATGATCTAACCAGGTCATTACAGTATCTCTACCATATACAGACAGCCTTCCATCTGACAAACACCAACTAGTATCCCCTTTATGATCTAACCAGGTCATTACAGTATATACAGTATCTCTACCATATACAGACACCAACTAGTATCCCCTTTATGATCTAACCAGGTCATTACAGTATATACAGTATCTCTACCATATACAGACACCAACTAGTATCCCCTTTATGATCTAGCCAGGTCATTACAGTATCTCTACCATATACAGACACCAACTAGTATCCCCTTTATGATCTAGCCAGGTCATTACAGTATCTCTACCATATACAGACACCAACTAGTATCCCCTTTATGATCTAACCAGGTCATTACAGTATCTCTACCATATACAGACACCAACTAGTATCCCCTTTATTATCTAGCCAGGTCAATACAGTATATACAGTATCACTACCATATACAGACACCAACTAGTATCCCCTTTATGATCTAACCAGGTCATTACAGTATATACAGTATCTCTACCATATACAGACACCAAATAGTATCCCCTTTATGATCTAGCCAGGTCATTACAGTATATACAGTATCTCTACCATATACAGACACCAACTAGTATCCCCTTTATGATCTAGCCAGGTCATTACAGTATCTCTACCATATACAGACACCAACTAGTATCCCTTTATGATCTAGCCAGGTCATTACAGTATATACAGTATCTCTACCATATACAGTCATCAACTAGTATCCCCTTTATGATCTAGCCAGGTCATTACAGTATGTCTACCATATACAGACACCAACTAGTATCCCTTTATGATCTAACCAGGTCATTACAGTATATACAGTATCTCTACCATATACAGACACCAACTAGTATCCCCTTTATGATCTAACCAGGTCATTACAGTATATACAGTATCTCTACCATATACAGACACCAACTAGTATCCCCTTTATGATCTAACCAGGTCATTACAGTATATACAGTATCTCTACCATATACAGACACCAACTAGTATCCCCTTTATGATCTAGCCAGGTCATTACAGTATATACAGTATCTCTACCATATACAGACACCAACTAGTATCCCCTTTATGATCTAACCAGGTCATTACAGTATCTCTACCATATACAGACACCAACTAGTATCCCTTTATGATCTAACCAGGTCATTACAGTATATACAGTATCTCTACCATATACAGACACCAACTAGTATCCCTTTATGATCTAGCCAGGTCATTACAGAATATACAGTATCTCTACCATATACAGTCATCAACTAGAATCCCCTTTATGATCTAGCCAGGTCATAACAGTATCTCTACCATATACAGACACCAACTAGTATCCCCTTTATGATCTAGCCAGGTCATTACAGTATATACAGTATCTCTACCATATACAGACACCAACTAGTATCCCCTTTATGATCTAACCAGGTCATTACAGTATCTCTACCATATACAGACACCAACTAGTATCCAATTTATGATCTAGCCAGGTCATTACAGTTTCTCTACCATATACAGACACCAACTAGTATCCCTTTATGATCTAGCCAGGTCATTACAGTATATACAGTATCTCTACCATATACAGTCATCAACTAGTATCCCCTTTATGATCTAGCCAGGTCATTACAGTATCTCTACCATATACAGACACCAACTAGTATCCCCTTTATGATCTAACCAGGTCATTACAGTATCTCTACCATATACAGACACCAACTAGTATCCCCTTTATGATCTAACCAGGTCATTACAGTATATACAGTATCTCTACCATATACAGACACCAACTAGTATCCCCTTTATGATCTAACCAGGTCATTACATTATATACAGTATCTCTACCATATACAGACACCAACTAGTATCCCCTTTATGATCTAGCCAGGTCATTACAGTATCTCTACCATATACAGACACCAACTAGTATCCCCTTTATGATCTAACCAGGTCATTACAGTATCTCTACCATATACAGACACCAACTAGTATCCCCTTTATGATCTAGCCAGGTCATTACAGTAAATACAGTATCTCTACCATATACAGACACCAACTAGTATCCCCTTTATGATCTAACCAGGTCATTACAGTATCTCTACCATATACAGACACCAACTAGTATCCCCTTTATTATCTAGCCAGGTCAATACAGTATATACAGTATCACTACCATATACAGACACCAACTAGTATCCCCTTTATGATCTAGCCAGGTCATTACAGTATATACAGTATCTCTACCATATACAGACACCAACTAGTATCCCCTTTATGATCTAACCAGGTCATTACAGTATATACAGTATCTCTACCATATACAGACACCAACTAGTATCCCCTTTATGATCTAGCAAGGTCATTACAGTATATACAGTATCTCTACCATATACAGACACCAACAAGTATCCCTTTATGATCTAGCCAGGTCATTACAGTATCTCTACAATATACAGACACCAACTAGTATCCCCTTTATGATCTAACCAGGTCATTACAGTATATACCGTATCTCTACCATATACAGACACCAACTAGTATCCCCTTTATGATCTAGCCAGGTCATTACAGTATATACAGTATCTCTACCATATACAGACACCAACTAGTATCCCCTTTATGATCTAACCAGGTCATTACAGTATCTCTACCATATACAGACACCAACTAGTATCCAATTTATGATCTAGCCAGGTCATTACAGTTTCTCTACCATATACAGACACCAACTAGTATCCCCTTTATGATCTAACCAGGTCATTACAGTATATACAGTATCTCTACCATATACAGACACCAACTAGTATCCCCTTTATGATCTAGCCAGGTCATTACAGTATATACAGTATCTCTACCATATACAGACACCAACTAGTATCCCCTTTATGATCTAGCCAGGTCATTACAGTATATACAGTATCTCTACCATATACAGACACCAACTAGTATCCCCTTTATGATCTAGCCAGGTCATTACAGTATCTCTACCATTACAGACACCAACTAGTATCCAATTTATGATTTAGCCAGGTCATTACAGTTTCTCTACCATCTACAGACACCAACTAGTATCCTTTATGATCTAGCCAGGTCACTACAGTATATACAGTTATCTCTACCATATACAGTCATCAAACTAGTATCCCCTTTATGATCTACCGGTTCATTACAGGTCATATACAGTTATCTCTACCATTATACAGACACCAACTAGTATCCCCTTTATGATCTAACCAGGTCATTACAGTATTCTCCTACCCATATACAGACCACCAACTAGTAATCCCCTTTATGATCTAACCATGTCATTACAGTATATACATTATCTCTACCATATTAACAGACCACAACTTAGTATCCCCTTTCATCTGTCAGTCATACCATGTTATTACAGTATCTCTACCATATACAGACACCAACTAGGTATCTCCCCTCTTCTGGATCTAGCCAGGTCATTACAGTATATACAGTATCTCTACCATATTACAGACACCAACTAGTATTCCCCTTCTTTAGGATCTAACCAGGTCATTACAGCATATACAGTATCTCTACCATTATACAGACACCAACTAGTATCCCCTTTATTATACTAGCCAGGTCATTACAGCTATATACAGTATCTCTACCATATACAGACCCACCAACTAGGTATCCCCTTTATGATCTAACCAGGTTCATTACAGTATCTCTACCATCTACAGACACCAACTAGTATCCCCTTTATGATCTAGCCAGGTCATTACAGTATATACAGTATCTCTACCATATACAGACACCAACTAGTATCCCCTTTATGATCTAGCCAGTTCATTACAGTATCTCTACCATATACAGACACCACTAGTATCCCCTTTATGATCTACCAGGTCATTACAGTATCTCTACCAATATACAGACACCAACTAGTATCCCCTTTATGATCTAGCCAGGTCACCGTATACAGGATCTCTACCATATACAGACACCAACTTAGTATCCCCTTTAATGATCTAACCATGTCATTACAGTATACAGTAATCTCTGACAATAGACAGCACCAACCTAGTATCCCCTTTATGAGTCGACCAGGTCATTACAGTATATACAGTATCTCTTACATATACAGACACCAACTAGTATCCCCTTTATGATCTAAGGCCAGGTTACAGTACAGTATCTATACCATATACAGACATCAAATAGTATCCCCTTTATGATCTTAAGCCAGGTCATTACAGTAGCTCTCTACAATTATACAGACACCAACTAGTATACCCCTTTATGAATCTAAGCCAGGTCATTACAGTATCCTCTACCATATACAGACACCACTAGTATCTACTTTATGATCTAAGCCAGGTCATTACAGTATACGTATCTCTACCATATACAGACGATCAACTAGTATCCCTTTAATGATCTAGCCAGGTCATTACAGTAATATACAAGTATCTACTACACCATATACAGTACATCAACTAGAATTCCCCTTTATGATCTAAGCCCAGGTCATTAACAGTATCTCTACCATATACAGACCACCAAATAGTATCCCTTTATGATCTTAGCCAGGTCAGTACAGTATATCAGTATCTCTACAATATACAG
>NW_024061530.1:142214-154714 GCF_016432855.1 Salvelinus namaycush
AGGTCAGGTGGTTCTAGTGTTAAGGTCTGGTAGATGGGTGTTCTGATAGGCTGAAAGACCAGGTGGTTCTAGTGTTAAGGACTGGTAGATGGGTGTTCTGATAGGCTGAAAGACCAGGTGGTTCTAGTGTTAAGGACTGGTAGATGGGTGTTCTGATAGGCTGATAGACCAGGTGGTTCTAGTGTTAAGGACTGGTAGATGGGTGTTCTGATAGACTGAAAGACCAGGTGGTTCTAGTGTTAAGGACTGGTAGATGGGTGTTGCTCATGCATTCACTCATGTTGACCGGCTCCAGTACTTTGTTCTTGACTAAAGCCTCCAAGTCAGCCTCCACTTCTGGTCTGAATGCATAAGGTACAGGTCCTGCTTTCAGAAACGTTGGTTTGCTGTCTGGCTTAATGCTAAGCTTCCCTGTAATGTCGTTCATACAACCCTGATGTCCATTAAATACGTCTGTTTCTATAAGATGGCAGGTAGGTCTGTGTCTCTGTTTGTGTCATTGTATTCCCTGATGGCCAGTCCAGTGTGATTTCCTCCAACTATGAACATCCCAGTAGTCCTTTCACAACATAGTGGCAGCTTTTCAGTTTGTCTTTTCACCTGAAGTGTGACATCAGTGATGCCTCTCACAGCGACAGATTCACCTGTGTAAGTCTTTAACACGAGGGGCGCTGGCTGAAGTGGAAGGTGTTTCAGTGTGATTTCCTAGTCTGATGAGTCACTCACCTCAGTGTTCTCTTATTCAACAGTGTGAACATGTTTATTTGTCTTTCGTTGGAATGTCTGTTTCTTGTTTCCCATTTTGTATTTTCTGTTCTCTTTTTTGTTTCTAGAGGTTTTGTCAAATGTGCATTTTCTTACCACAGGCTGGACAATCCATGTCCTTACACCAACATGTAGAAGTCTGATGTCCCTTTATACCACAGGCTGGACAATCTATGTCCTTACACCAACATGTAGAAGTCTGATGTCCCTTTATACCACAGGCTGGACAATCCATGTCCTTACACCAACATGTAGAAGTCTGATGTCCCTTTATACCACAGGCTGGACAATCCATGTCCTTACACCAGCATGTAGAAGTCTGATGTCCCTTTATACCACAGGCTGGACAATCCATGTCCTTACACCAGCATGTAGAAGTCTGATGTCCCTTTATACCACAGGCTGGACAATCCATGTCCTTACACCAGCATGTAGAAGTCTGATGTCCCACCTTGCCACAGTGGAAGCATGTGACTTCATTTCCCGTCTCTGATATTCAATTGAAACTCTGTGCACTTTTCCTTTTTTTGTGATCAACTTTTTATTTTATTTTAAGGGAACAAAGACAAGAACAAATAGCAGCAGGAATGATTATACAGATAGAGACACAATACTGTTAAAATATATATCAGAACAAATAGCAGCAGGAATGGTTATACAGATAGAGACACAATACTGTTAAAATATATATCAGAACAAATAGCAGCAGGAATGATTATACAGCTGGAGACACAATACTGTTAAAATATATATCAGAACAAATAGCAGCAGGAATGGTTATACAGCTAGAGACACAATACTGTTAAAATATATATCAGAACAAATAGCAGCAGGAATGGTTATACAGCTGGAGACACAATACTGTTAAAATATATATCAGTATACCACTTATTGCAGGTAAATACAATTATAATAATAAAATCAGTAAGGTTCATATTTGCACTAAAATGATAATGAACAGACAATCAGTATTGTGAAAACCCCACAACAGTAGATATGTTAGGGTTTCAGTAGGGTGAAAACCCCACAACAGTAGATATGTTATTGTTTCAGTTGGGTATAAAACCCACAACAGTAGATATGTTATAGTTTCAGTTGGGTATAAAACCCACAACAGTAGATATGTTATGGTTTCAGTTGGGTATAAAACCCACAACAGTAGATATGTTATGGTTTCAGTAGGGTATAAAACCCACAACAGTAGATATGTTATGGTTTCAGTTGGGTATAAAACCCACAACAGTAGATATGTTATGGTTTCAGTTGGGTATAAAACCCACAACAGTAGATATGTTATGGTTTCAGTTGGGTATAAAACCCACAACAGTAGATATGTTATGGTTTCAGTAGGGTATAAAACCCACAACAGTAGATATGTTATGGTTTCAGTTGGGTATAAAACCCACAACAGTAGATATGTTATGGTTTCAGAAGGGTGAAAACCCACTACAGTAGATATGTTATGGTTTCAGTTGGGTATAAAACCCACTACAGTAGATATGTTATGGTTTCAGTTGGGTATAAACCCCACTACAGTAGATATGTTATGGTTTCAGTTGGGTATAAAACCCACTACAGTAGATATGTTATGGTTTCAGTTGGGTATAAAACCCACTACAGTAGATATGTTATGGTTTCAGTTGGGTATAAAACCCACAACAGTAGATATGTTATGGTTTCAGTAGGGTATAAAACCCACAACAGTAGATATGTAATGGTTTCAGTTGGGTATAAAACCCCACAACAGTAGATATGTTATGGTTTCAGTTGGGTATAAAACCCACAACAGTAGATATGTTATGGTTTCAGTTGGGTATAAAACCCACAACAGTAGATATGTTATGGTTTCAGTTGGGTATAAAACCCACAACAGTAGATATGTTATGGTTTCAGTTGGATAGAAAACCCACAACAGTAGATATGTTATGGTTTCAGTTGGATAGAAAACCACAACAGTAGATATGTTATGGTTTCAGTTGGGTATAAAACCCACAAAAGTAGATATGTTATGGTTTCAGTAGGGTATAAAACCCACAACAGTAGATATGTTATGGTTTCAGTTGGGTATAAAACCCACAACAGTAGATATGTTATGGTTTCAGTAGGGTATAAAACCCACAACAGTAGATATGTTATGGTTTCAGTTGGGTATAAAACCCACTACAGTAGATATGTTAGGGTTTCAGTTGGGTATAAAACCCACAACAGTAGATATGTTATGGTTTCAGTTGGGTATAAAACCCACAACAGTAGATATGTTATGGTTTCAGTTAGGTATAAACCCTACTACAGTAGATATGTTATGGTTTCAGTTGGGTATAAAACCCACAACAGTAGATATGTTATGGTTTCTGTTGGGTATAAAACCCACAACAGTAGATATGTTATGGTTTCAGTTGGGTATAAAACCCACAACAGTAGATATGTTATGGTTTCAGTTGGGTATAAAACCCACAACAGTAGATATGTTATGGTTTCAGTAGGGTATAAAACCCACAACAGTAGATATGTTATGGTTTCAGTTGGGTATAAAACCCACAACAGTAGATATGTTATGGTTTCAGTTGGGTATAAAACCCACAACAGTAGATATGTTATGGTTTCAGTTGGGTATAAAACCCACAACAGTAGATATGTTATGGTTTCAGTTGGGTATAAAACCCACAACAGTAGATATGTTATGGTTTCAGTAGGGTATAAAACCCACAACAGTAGATATGTTATGGTTTCAGTAGGGTATAAAACCCACTACAGTAGATATGTTATGGTTTCAGTTGGGTATAAAACCCACAACAGTAGATATGTTATGGTTTCAGTTGGGTATAAAACCCACAACAGTAGATGTTATGGTTTCAGTTGGGTATAAACCCTACTACAGTAGATATGTTATGGTTTCAGTAGGGTATAAAACCCACAACAGTAGATATGTTATGGTTTCAGTTGGGTATAAAACCCACGACAGTAGATATGTTATGGTTTCAGTTGGGTATAAAACCCACGACAGTAGATATGTTATGGTTTCAGTTGGGTATAAAACCCACAGCAGTAGATATGTTATGGTTTCAGTTGGGTATAAAACCCACAGCAGTAGATATGTTATGGTTTCAGTTGGGTATAAAACCCACTACAGTAGATATGTTATGGTTTCAGTTGGGTATAAAACCCACTACAGTAGATATGTTATGGTTTCAGTTGGGTATAAAACCCACAGCAGTAGATATGTTATGGTTTCAGTTGGGTATAAAACCCACAACAGTAGATATGTTATGGTTTCAGTTGGATAGAAAACCACAACAGTAGATATGTTATGGTTTCAGTTGGGTTTAAAACCCACAACAGTAGATATGTTATGGTTTCAGTTGGGTATAAAACCCACTACAGTAGATATGTTATGGTTTCAGTAGGGTATAAAACCCACTACAGTAGATATGTTATGGTTTCAGTTGGGTATAAAACCCACAACAGTAGATGTGTTATGGTTTCAGTTGGGTATAAAACCCACAACAGTAGATATGTTATGGTTTCAGTTGGGTATAAAACCTACAACAGTAGATATGTTATGGTTTCAGTTGGGTATAAAACCTACAACAGTAGATATGTTATGGTTTCAGTTGGGTATAAAACCCACGACAGTAGATATGTTATGGTTTCAGTTGGGTATAAAACCCACAACAGTAGATATGTTATGGTTTCAGTTGGGTATAAAACCCACAACAGTAGATATGTTATGGTTTCTGTTGGGTATAAAACCCACAACAGTAGATATGTTATGGTTTCTGTTGGGTATAAAACCCACAACAGTAGATATGTTATGGTTTCAGTTGGGTATAAAACCCACAACAGTAGATATGTTATGGTTTCAGAAGGGTGAAAACCCACAACAGTAGATATGTTATGGTTTCAGTTGGGTATAAAACCCACAACAGTAGATATGTTATGGTTTCAGTTGGGTATAAAACCCACAACAGTAGATATGTTATGGTTTCAGTTGGGTATAAAACCCACAACAGTAGATATGTTATGGTTTCAGAAGGGTCAAAACCCACAACAGTAGATATGTTATGGTTTCAGTTGGGTATAAAACCCACAACAGTAGATATGTTATGGTTTCAGTTGGGTATAAAACCCACAACAGTAGATATGTTATGTTTTCAGTAGGGTATAAAACCCACAACAGTAGATATGTTATGGTTTCAGTTGGGTATAAAACCCACAACAGTAGATATGTTATGGTTTCAGTTGGGTATAAAACCCACAACAGTAGATATGTTATGGTTTCAGTTGGGTATAAAACCCACAACAGTAGATATGTTATGGTTTCAGTAGGGTATAAAACCCACTACAGTTGATATGTTATGGTTTCAGTTGGGTATAAAACCCACAACAGTAGATATGTTATGGTTTCAGTTGGGTATAAAACCCACAACAGTAGATATGTTATGGTTTCAGTTGGGTATAAAACCCACAACAGTAGATATGTTATGGTTTCAGTTGGGTATAAAACCCACAACAGTAGATATGTTATGGTTTCAGTTGGATAGAAAACCACAACAGTAGATATGTTATGGTTTCAGTTGGGTATAAAACCCACAACAGTAGATATGTTATGGTTTCAGTAGGGTATAAAACCCACAACAGTAGATATGTTATGGTTTCAGTTGGGTATAAAACCCACAACAGTAGATATGTTATGGTTTCAGTAGGGTATAAAACCCACAACAGTAGATATGTTATGGTTTCAGTTGGGTATAAAACCCACTACAGTAGATATGTTATGGTTTCAGTTGGGTATAAAACCCACAACAGTAGATATGTTATGGTTTCAGTTGGGTATAAAACCCACAACAGTAGATATGTTATGGTTTCAGTTAGGTATAAACCCTACTACAGTAGATATGTTATGGTTTCAGTTGGGTATAAAACCCACAACAGTAGATATGTTATGGTTTCAGTTGGGTATAAAACCCACAACAGTAGATGTGTTATGGTTTCAGTTGGGTATAAAACCCACAACAGTAGATATGTTATGGTTTCAGTAGGGTATAAAACCCACAACAGTAGATATGTTATGGTTTCAGTAGGGTATAAAACCCACTACAGTAGATATGTTATGGTTTCAGTTGGGTATAAAACCCACAACAGTAGATATGTTATGGTTTCAGTTGGGTATAAAACCCACAACAGTAGATGTTATGGTTTCAGTTGGGTATAAACCCTACTACAGTAGATATGTTATGGTTTCAGTAGGGTATAAAACCCACAACAGTAGATATGTTATGGTTTCAGTTGGGTATAAAACCCACGACAGTAGATATGTTATGGTTTCAGTTGGGTATAAAACCCACGACAGTAGATATGTTATGGTTTCAGTTGGGTATAAAACCCACAACAGTAGATATGTTTTGGTTTCAGTTGGGTATAAAACCCACAACAGTAGATATGTTATGGTTTCAGTTGGGTATAAAACCCACTACAGTAGATATGTTATGGTTTCAGTTGGGTATAAAACCCACAACAGTAGATATGTTATGGTTTCAGTTGGGTATAAAACCCACAACAGTAGATATGTTATGGTTTCTGTTGGGTATAAAACCCACAACAGTAGATATGTTATGGTTTCAGTTGGGTATAAAACCCACAACAGTAGATATGTTATGGTTTCAGAAGGGTGAAAACCCACAACAGTAGATATGTTATGGTTTCAGTTGGGTATAAAACCCACAACAGTAGATATGTTATGGTTTCAGTTGGGTATAAAACCCACAACAGTAGATATGTTATGGTTTCAGTTGGGTATAAAACCCACAACAGTAGATATGTTATGGTTTCAGTAGGGTATAAAACCCACTACAGTTGATATGTTATGGTTTCAGTTGGGTATAAAACCCACAACAGTAGATATGTTATGGTTTCAGTTGGGTATAAAACCCACAACAGTAGATATGTTATGGTTTCAGTTGGGTATAAAACCCACAACAGTAGATATGTTATGGTTTCAGTTGGGTATAAAACCCACAACAGTAGATATGTTATGGTTTCAGTAGGGTATAAAACCCACAACAGTAGATATGTTATGGTTTCAGTTGGGTATAAAACCCACAACAGTAGATATGTTATGGTTTCAGTAGGGTATAAAACCCACAACAGTAGATATGTTATGGTTTCAGTTGGGTATAAAACCCACTACAGTAGATATGTTATGGTTTCAGTTGGGTATAAAACCCACAACAGTAGATATGTTATGGTTTCAGTTGGGTATAAAACCCACAACAGTAGATATGTTATGGTTTCAGTTAGGTATAAACCCTACTACAGTAGATATGTTATGGTTTCAGTTGGGTATAAAACCCACAACAGTAGATGTGTTATGGTTTCAGTTGGGTATAAAACCCACAACAGTAGATATGTTATGGTTTCAGTAGGGTATAAAACCCACAACAGTAGATATGTTATGGTTTCAGTAGGGTATAAAACCCACTACAGTAGATATGTTATGGTTTCAGTTGGGTATAAAACCCACAACAGTAGATATGTTATGGTTTCAGTTGGGTATAAAACCCACAACAGTAGATGTTATGGTTTCAGTTGGGTATAAACCCTACTACAGTAGATATGTTATGGTTTCAGTAGGGTATAAAACCCACAACAGTAGATATGTTATGGTTTCAGTTGGGTATAAAACCCACGACAGTAGATATGTTATGGTTTCAGTTGGGTATAAAACCCACGACAGTAGATATGTTATGGTTTCAGTTGGGTATAAAACCCACAGCAGTAGATATGTTATGGTTTCAGTTGGGTATAAAACCCACTACAGTAGATATGTTATGGTTTCAGTTGGGTATAAAACCCACTACAGTAGATATGTTATGGTTTCAGTTGGGTATAAAACCCACAGCAGTAGATATGTTATGGTTTCAGTTGGGTATAAAACCCACAACAGTAGATATGTTATGGTTTCTGTTGGGTATAAAACCCACAACAGTAGATATGTTATGGTTTCAGTTGGGTATAAAACCCACAACAGTAGATATGTTATGGTTTCAGAAGGGTGAAAACCCACAACAGTAGATATGTTATGGTTTCAGTTGGGTATAAAACCCACAACAGTAGATATGTTATGGTTTCAGTTGGGTATAAAACCCACTACAGTAGCCCACTGAAACTCCGTAGCCCACATTCTAGTCTGTCTCTTATGATGTCATTTAGAACACCATTAAGTCAACAGTCTCTTTAGTGTATCTTCACTCCGTAGCCCACATTCTAGTCTGTCTCTTATGATGTCATTTAGAACACCATTCAGTCAACAGTCTCTTTAGTGTAGCTTCACTCTGTAGCCCACATTCTAGTCTGTCTCTTATGATGTCATTTAGAACACCATTCAGTCAACAGTCTCTTTAGTGTAGCTTCACTCCGTAACCCACATTCTAGTCTGTCTCTTATGATGTCATTTAGAACACCATTCAGTCAACAGTCTCTTTAGTGTAGCTTCACTCTGTAGCCCACATTCTAGTCTGTCTCTTATGATGTCATTTAGAACACCATTCAGTCAACAGTCTCTTTAGTGTAGCTTCACTCCGTAGCCCACATTCTAGTCTGTCTCTTATGATGTCATTTAGAACACCATTCAGTCAACAGTCTCTTTAGTGTAGCTTCACTCTGTAGCCCACATTCTAGTCTGTCTCTTATGATGTCATTTAGAACACCATTCAGTCAACAGTCTCTTTAGTGTAGCTTCACTCCGTAGCCCACATTCTAGTCTGTCTCTTATGATGTCATTTAGAACACCATTCAGTCAACAGTCTCTTTAGTGTAGCTTCACTCTGTAGCCCACATTCTAGTCTGTCTCTTATGATGTCATTTAGAACACCATTCAACTCACAGTGTTCTGATCGTTTCTTTAATGCAGCAGCAAACATTGGTACTGATTCTCCCTCTTCCTGATGTCTCCTGTGGAGCCTGAACCTTTCAGCATTAACTAGTGGTTCTGGTGAATAATGTCCTTTAAGTATCTTCACAATATCCCCATACGTCTTATTACCTGTTCTGTCTGGATGTAACAGGCTGCCTAGTAAATTACATGTCTTTGGCCACATTACACTAAAAGCTGTAAGCCCAGTATTGTCCTCATCAATGTTATTTGCAAGAACAAAATATTCAAACCGTTCTGTATATGAGCTCCACTGCTCAATACTTTCATCAAACTGTCCAATGTTTCCAACAATTCCAATCATTTTTCGTTTCTCAATAGGCTCCTGATTGTCACTCACTTCAATATTGTCCTCAAGCACAGCAACATTTTCCTCAGTCACGTGGTCTTCATTCACTTCAGTATTGTCCTCAACCACAGCAATATGTTCCTCAGTCACGTGATCTTCCTTTACTTCAGTATTGTCCTCAACCACAGCAATATGTTCCTCAGTCACGTGATCTTCATTCACTTCAGTATTGTCCTCAACCACAGCAATATGTTCCTCAGTCATGTGATCTTCATTCACTTCAGTATTGTCCTCAACCACAGAAATATGTTCCTCAGTCACGTGATCTTCATTCACTTCAGTATTGTCCTCAACCACAGCAATATGTTCCTCAGTCACGTGATCTTCATTCACTTCAGTATTGTCCTCAACCACAGCAATATGTTCCTCAGTCACGTGATCTTCCTTCACTTCAGTATTGTCCTCAACCACAGCAATATGTTCCTCAGTCACGTGATCTTCATTCACTTCAGTATTGTCCTCAACCACAGCAATATGTTCCTCAGTCACGTGATCTTCATTCACTTCAGTATTGTCCTCAACCACAGCAATATGTTCCTCAGTCACGTGATCTTCGTTCACTTCGCTCATTTAGCAGTTTTTAATTCCAAAGTTCGTCTTCACAGTTGAATAAATGTCCTTTCCTTTAATCAATGTATATTCCCACCTTTTTAATCAAGATGTTTCCCTACTCCGACATCCGTCTCGAGTCCTTTTCTGCCATCCATGACGATGCTAACTCTCTCTCTTAGCTAACAATTCAATAATGATGAGACAGGAGACAGGAATCAGTTCAACCATTTATCTGGAACGTGATCATCTCAACACATACAAATCCCCATGATGCTCTGCAGCACAACCCCAATATACAACAAATACATAATACATAATAAATAAGTAAATGGACACTAAGCAAAACTCAGAGGACATTAAATGTTAAGTTCTAGAAAGTAGGGCCATGGGATATGGTCAGAAAGGTCAGTATGTTTGATAGCTGGTTACAGAGGTGACATAACAAGCATAAGGTCCATTATAACACAGTGAAGTAGGGCCATGGGACGGGGTCAGAAAGGTCAGTATGTTTGATAGCTGGTTACAGAGGTGACATAACAAGCATAAGGTCCATTATAACACAGTGAAGTAGAGGTGGGAGCTAACAGCAGACATGGACAGTGAGACGGTGTGAGGAGGTCCATTATAACACAGTAGAGGTGGGAGCTAACAGCAGACATGGACAGTGAGACGGTGTGAGGAGGTCCATTATAACACAGTAGAGGTGGGAGCTAACAGCAGACATGGACAGTGAGACGGTGAGATGAGGAGGTCCATTATAACACAGTAGAGGTGGGAGCTAACAGCAGACATGGACAGTGAGACGGTGTGAGGAGGTCCATTATAACACAGTAGAGGTGGGAGCTAACAGCAGACATGGACAGTGAGACGGTGTGAGGAGGTCCATTATAACACAGTAGAGGTGGGAGCTAACAGGTCAGGGGTCAAACACTAGATCAGGAAGGTAGAAATGGCAGACAGGTAGAAATGGCAGACAGGTAGAAATGGCAGGGCTGGAAATGGACAGAGACACATTCTGATCATGGCTCAGACCTCACCTGAGACACCCAATCAGAAGATGCCATAACAAAGTCCTGACCTGAGACACCCAAACAGAAGATGCCATATCAAAGTCCTGACCTGAGACACCCAAACAGAAGATGCCATAACAAAGTCCTGACCTGAGACACCCAATCAGAAGATGCCATATCAAAGTCCTGGCCAGTAGGTTATATGGGATATCCTTTCAAATCAAATTCAAATTCAAATTGTATTGGTCACATACACATGGTTAGCATTTCATTTGAGTGTAACATCTAACAAGTAATCTAACATAACAATTTCACAACCACTACCTTATACAAAGAAATGTATAAGAATATGTACATATAAATATATGGATGGCCGTGTGGCAAAATAAACCCAAAATAAACCCCAAATCCCCCCAATATCCCCCCAAAATCCCCCCAAAATAAACCCAAAATCCCCCCAAAATAAACCCAAAATAAACCCAAAATAAACCCAAAATCCCCCCAAAATAAACCCAAAATAAACCCAAAATCCCCCCAAAATAAACCCCAAATCCCCCCAAAATAAACCCAAAATCCCCCCAAAATAAACCCAAAATAAACCCCAAATCCCCCCAAAATAAACCCAAAATCCCCCCAAAATAAACCCAAAATGCAACAATTTCAAAGATCTTACTGAGTTACAGTTCATATAAGGAAATCAGTCAGATGAAATTCATTAGGCCCTAATCTATGGATTTCACATGACTGGGAACACAGATATACATCTGTTTGTCAGATACCTTAATAAAACAGTAGGAGTGTGGATCTGAAAACCAGTCAGTATCTGGTGGGACCATTTGCCTCATGCAGCACGACACATCTCCTTCACATAGAGTTGATCAGGCTGTTGATTGTGGCCTGTGGAATGTTGTCCCACTCCTCTTCAATGAATAAGCAAAGTTGCTGGATATTGGCGGGAAGTGGAACACGCTGTCGTACACGTCTATCCAGAGCATCCCAAACATGCTCAATGGGTGACATGTCTGGTGAGTACTCAGGCTTCCAGGAATTGTGTTCAGATCCTTCCGACATCGGGCCGTGCATTATCATGCTGAAACATGAGGTGATTGGTGAGGATGAATGGCACGACAATGGGATCTCATCACGGTATCTCTGTGCATTCAAATTGCCATCAATAAAATGCAATTGTGTTTGATGTCCGTAGTTTATGCCTGCCCATACCATAACTCCACCACCACCAGGGGGCAATCTGTTCACAATGTTGACATCAGCAAATCGCTCCTCCACACAACGCCATACACTGCGGTTTTTAGGCCGGTTGGACGTACTACCAAATTCTCTAAAAAGACGTTCAAGCAGCTTAGAGAAATTAACATTCAATTCTCTATTAACATCTCTGGTGGACATTCCTGCAGTCAGCATGCCAATTGCACGCTCCCTCAAAACTTGAGACATCTCTGGTATTGTGTTGTGTGACAAAACTGCATATTTTATAGTGACCTTTTATTGTCCCCAGCACAAGGTGCACCTTTGTAATGATCATGCCGTTTAATCAGCTTCTTGATATGCCACACCTGTCAGGTGGATGGATTATCTTGGTAAAGGAGAAATGCTCACTACCATGGATGTAAAACAATGTGTATGTAACATTTCTGGGATATTTTATTTCAGCTCATGAAACATGGGACCAACACTTTACATGTTGCCTTTATATTTTGTGTCAGTGTATTTACAGGAATAAACTGGTGTGTGTGTGTCCTGTATGTGTGTGTCAAAACAATGGACACACACACTAGACACACACACACACACGTTCACACACACACACACACACACTGACACGCATTCATACACACACTGTGTGTCCTGCACTGTGTGTCCTGCACTGTGTGTC